>NC_067169.1:84885114-85077614 GCF_903995435.1 Acomys russatus | reverse complement strand
AATTAATTTCAATTCTTTGTGCAGTAGTTTTCTAATATTTAAGATATTTAGAAAAGGCATCACTTCGATTATCATTCTCATTTGACCATGTCCCCTGGAGGGGGAGGCCTGGTGGCACTCAGAGGAAGGATAGCAGGCTACCAAGAAGAGACTTGATACCCAATGAGCATATACAGGAGGAAGAGGGCCTGGTCAGTCACAGATGTAGGGGAGGGGAGTAGGGGGAAAGCAGGAGGGAGGGAGGAATGGGAGGATACAAGGTATGCGATAACAATTTAGATGTAATATGAATAAATTAATAAATTATATTTAAAAATAAAATATAAAAACGAAAAGACATCACGAGGAATCATGGATCTTAATGCATGCAAAATTCCTGGAACAGAGTAGGTAATAACAATGTCACCCATGAATAGCATCAGCAGCAGCAGTAGTAGCAGTAGCAGTACTAATAGTAGTAGTAGTAGCAGTAGTATTGACACTAATGATGGCCAATACTTGAAAACGGAGTTAGTAATTATGGAGACATGCCATTAAGCTACAAATGTTGAGAAGATAATGTTTTATGATGTTATAGTATCCATTATATCATGGCCTTCAGCCTTTTCTGGATAGAGGTCCTTCAAGTGATTGTTTTCAAGAAAATTTAGGTTTTCCACTTCTTGATAAAATGACAAAATTACCCAGTGCTTCATGTGTCTCCTTAATACTAGGCCACATACAACACTCATGGCCTATCATAAGAAGCTTTCTGACTACATGCAAGGAAACTGCCTTTACAATGCGATCTGGCTGGTGTGTCATTCTAGACTCTGGGGATTGGTATGCTTATTCCATGTCGAAGTCCAAGAGTAAGACATCACCAGCTACAGTGGTTCATTGAATTCCTTTGATGAGATTCTATGTTTCTTTCTACCTTAGAAAAATGAAGACCTCTATCTTTCCTTGGATGCTAATGATCTCAGCATGATCCCTGTACCTACTTATGCTGATTTCCAATCTCCACTGCAAAATCTGTGAGGCATCATTATGATATTGAATCTCTGGGGGCCTACAACTGTATTCAGTTTCTGGAAAGTGACAAATACAAATTGCACCTTGGCCAAGGAAATTTTATTCTAATTCTATTTAGCCTGAGCCATATCTTGAATATCTTCTAGCATTTAGTGGAATGGGAGAGAGCACAGCATTTGACAGCTGCCCCAGCAAAGTGCTCAGAGGGCTTTATAGTCACACTTCTTTTGTTTAGATTTCAACTCTTGCTGTTACTACCTATACAAACTTTAAGTAAACTACTATCCTTTCTGTGTTGTACTAGTCTAGTCTACAAAATAAGAATTAGAATAACACTGGGGATATAATGAGTGCTCTGTTACTGTCACAAATTAGTAATTCAGTGATCAACATCTTATGTGACCTCCTACATGGACCATCCAGTTTTGAAATCTAGAAAGTACATTATTTCATCTGCTTGTGTGCTTTCCAAAATAGAGTCAAGGAAAATTATGGTCTATTATGCCCACAACTACTTGTACTGGCATTGCCATTTGACCTATACTAAAATGTGTGCACTTCAATGATCAGAGGGGGCATTATTGAATTCTTTTTTAAAATACAATGCAAAGATCTAACTCCCCAGGAGTTTCTCCTTGGGTCAGAGCGTGCATCAATCTGTGAGGTTTGTCATATTTAATTCAACCCTTTTCTGCCTTTCTTTCACCCTAAATTCTTAACCATAAACTTTATCTTTGATATGATTTTCTCTACTCTCAGACAATAGCCATGATCATAACAACTACTCGCCTCTGCTCAAGTTCTGATCTTTCTTAGTAAGCCGTGTAATAATAAATAGGATTTCTTTAATGTAGTGATATAGGCCCTTTCTGTCACACCAGAGTGTTCAATTTAACTGTGTTTGATTCTACAGGAAGCCTGTTCTGTATGTAACCAAAGTCTTTGGCAAAGAAAAGTTATCGAAAAGTTAACTTTCAAAGTTTTCTTAGATCAGTGGTTCTCAACCTTCCTAATGCTGTGACCCTTTAATACAGGGTCACATGCAGGGTCTCATGTTGTGTTGATCCCCAACCATTAAATTATTTTCATTGCTGTGCCACAATTATAAACATCTGTTATGCAGAATATCTGATTGATATGTGATTCCAGTGAAAGTGTTGTTCAACCCATGAAAGGAATGTCACCTCCAGGTTGAGAGCCACTGTCTTAGCAGTGTATTGTTACTTCTTCAAAGACCCCAGGTTTAGTGACAAAATACCATGATGAATGAATTCCAAAGAAACTGAGGTAGGGTAGCTGATTACTACTGGTTTATCTTGCAGGCACATTTGGCATGTGCTTAGACTATCACCAAAACAGAGCTATAGGCAAACTAATAAGTGTCTCCGGACAAATTTATGCCTTAAAAAAACCCATGAAGTACATATTATCATTATCCCCATTTTATCACGGAGAGACATGAAGTTCTCTATGTTTATGTCCCTTGATGAAGTTATCTCCCGAGCTAGGATTTCATGCAGATTCACTCAATGTCAGAAACCATCCGCACAGCCAAATTCTGTCTTTGCCACATTCACAACCATACCTTCAGTAGAGAAAGAGAGTCAGTTAGAACAAACCAAAACTCAGTACTCTACCTATCCTAAGTGTAGTCAGCATAGTCATAGTCAAGGCCATGGACACTTGATATAGGCTATAACTGAGGTTTTGGGTGAAATAAATCTCATTTAGTGTTGCCTCCCTCCCTCTGCAAACTTTCTGTTTTAACAACATTTGTGGCTACTTTTGTGCTTGAGGTCAGTTTTCATCAATGTTCATTTTAGTTTCCTGAACTAGTTGCTCCAGAAATGACTTCTAGTTACTGGCTGTAGACTAAACTGAAAAAATAGTTGTGTGATACATAAATGGCCCTGTATCTCATCTAAGCATGTAAAACAGTCTGGCACACACATACACACTCAATAATACTACAGTCTGCTCTTCAGAAATTACCAGACAACATGCATGGCTTTGTACTGATACCCACTGATGCTGAGAGCCTATGCATGTAGGGAAGTCTGTCTCTCTGTATCTTCTGCATGGATGTAGAGTGCGGCTGCCACCTCTACTATTTGTAAGCACACAGCTGTTGTGTGAGAGCATAGCAATGATCAGTGTTCCCTGATGAACAAACCCAGGTGCAAGTGAATATGGAGTAACACAGAGATGGATATTTTTCCATTGGGTGATTTATAAAAGATGCGGTTAAACGCTTGCTGCAACGCAAAATTAGATCATGCCACTACTCTGATTAAATCCTTCAGAAGCTCGCCATTGCCTAGAGGGAAGTGTTCAAATGAGTTAGCACAGCTTCCCCAATTTGTCATGACAGTGGCTTTTGAATGTTTTTCACTAAGATCAACAGCAAATAACATTTTACCTACTGTCCACTGTTCCTTTTGTTTATCTGTTGTTGTTGTTTGCTTGTTTGTTGTTGCTGGAAGCCCACAACTGTTACTTCAGGGAAAATGTATCCCTTTAGGGTATATGTAAATATATTCATGCAACTCACCCAGAATCTTTTCAGCTAATAGCCAACTTCTTTAGTATGTTTAAGATAATAACTATGTAGTCTCTGAAATCAGATTGACCTTGGTCTTGGACTTTAATTCTTCAACTTGTTACTTAACACATTTTTTACACAGTACTTAAATGCTGAGTCGTTTTCTCTACCCCAAAAATCAAGGTAATAATAGACTTGTTCTGGGATTATGTAATGTGTATGAAAGTGCTTAACATGATTTTTGGCACGTAACACATACTCAGTAAAGGGTAGCTATTAGCATAATTATGATAATTACTATTATTACTGTTATGATGATTGTGGTAGTGGTGGTGAGTTGAGGAAGACATGAGGTCTTCCACCTTCCCTGAGAAAAGCCCAATGCTACTTATTCTATTTTTTCACAATAGTCCTCAATTTTTATTTATTAGAAAAGCTTCTTTGCTTTCTGACTCTCTATGCATGTGCTTTCAATACTTCTACAGTGTTTTTCTGTTCCACCATTGGAAAGACACATTTGATTCTGTCACATGCACATTTAATACACACAGAATCCTCATAGGCCCTGTTGGGCTGTTTTTCATTTGTTTTGTTTTGTTTTAGACTTTGGTATTTTTGTTTTAGATGTAAGGGCTTTAGTTTTCAGGATACAAATGCATAAAGGCCAGCCTGTGTGCATGCACACCACATAGATATTTTGGTGTTTTCCCTCATATGCATAGACCACAATTTTCTTTTCCATTCATCTGTTGATGGACACCTAGTTATTTCTATTTTTGGTATTATAGTAGTGCTTCTATGACTGTTTGTGAACAGCCTTGTGCCAGATCTCCAGTCTTTAATTCTTTTTGGTATCTAGCCCAGCAGTACAATTCATGTGTCACATTATACATCTGTGTTTACCTTATTGAAAAATCACCAAACCAAATTATTTTCCATAGGGGCTGGACCCTCAGGCAACACATGAGCATTCCAATTTTTCCATAGGTGAGTACCAACACTTTTCTTCTACTTCTATTACAACTAATTTTATTGTTGCCATCTAATGCTTGTGAATCCATATCCCATCATAATTTTTATTTGCATCTCAATAATGATAAATGACATTAAACATCTTTTTATGTGTTTGACCATTTGTGTATCTTTGGGGAAACCATCATTCAAATTCCCTGAGTCTCTTATCTAACTGAGGGTCTTGCTTTTTTACTGTTGAGACTCATTAATTGTTTTAATTTCAAGGAGTGAAATAGCTGGATCTTGAGGAAGCCCTCTTCCCAGTTTTCTGAGATAGCACCAAATAGATTTCCAAAGTGGTTGTACAAGTTTGCACTCCCACCAGCAATGAAGGAGTGTTCCCCTTTCTCCACATCCTCTTCAGCATGTGGTATCACTTGAATTTTTAATCTTAGCCATTCTGATGGGTGTAAGATGGAAACTCAAAGTGGTTTTGATTTGCATTTCTCTGATGAATAAAGACGTTGAGCATTTCTTTAAGTGTTTCTCAGCCATTCAATATTCCTCTGTTGAGGATTTTCTGTTTCGTTCTGAGCCCAATTTCTCAATTGAGTTACTTGGTTTGGTGGTGTTTAATTTCTTGAGTTCTTTATATATTTTTTATATTAAACCTTTGTCAGATGTAGAATCTACCCAGAAGATGCTCTACCACTCAACAAAGACATATGTTCAACCACGTACATAGCGGCCTTATTCATAATAGCCAGAAACTGGAAACAACCTAAATGTCCCTCAATCAAAGAATGGATAAAGAAACTGTAGTACATTTAACACTATGGAATACTACTCAGCCATTAAAAACCAAGGAAATCCCAAAATTTGCTGACAAATGGATGGAACTAGAAACGATCATTACTGAGTGAGTTAACCCAGAAGCAGAAAGACTCACAGGGTATATACTCACTTATAATTGGACACTAGCCCAAGAGGCATGTCCCATCAAAGTCTTCACCTAACAGGAGATTGGTATAGATGTGACTACATCCTATTGGGACTCTAGATGAGAGAAGTATGGGAGAATGGGGAAATAGAAGGATCTAGGGGGTCCTAGAAAGCTACAGAAAGAACATCAGGACTGGCAGAACTGGGCCCAGGGGTTCTAGTCATACTACTGCACCAGCCACGGACAGTACATACAGTAAACAGCAAACCCCTACTCAGATCTAGCCAATGGACAGGACATTCTCCACACTTGAGTGGAGAGCAGGAACTGACACTGACACAAGCTCTGGTGCCCCATATTTGATCACTTCCCCTTGGTGGGGAGGCCTGGTGGCATTCAGAGAAAGGATAGACAGGATACCAAGATGAGAGTTAATAACCTATGATCATATAGTGGGGGAGGAGGTCCTCCTAGGTCACTGACATAGGGGAACAGGATAGGTTGAAAGTGGGAGGGAGGAGAGGGTCAATACAAAGGATGGAAAAAGAACTGAGATATAATCTGTATAAATTAATTAAATGAAAATCATTTTAATATGAACAAGTTACAAAGTCTTTGTCATCTATGTTGTTTTCAATACTTTCTTCCATTTTATGGTATTCCCACACATCTCTGTTGCTAGTATTTCTGATGTACAAGTTTTAAATGTCATATAGTATACACAAATGACAAGCGTGCAGAGGAAGAAATTAAGAAAACTACACCCTTCACATTAGCCACAAGTAATATAAAATATTTGGGAGTTACTCTAACCAAACAAGTGAAGGACTTGTTTGAAAAAAACTTCAAAACTCTGAAGAAAGAGATTGAAGATGACATCAGAAGATGGAATGATCTTTCTTGCTCATGGATTTGGAGAATTAACATAGTAAAAATGGCCATCTTACCAAAAGCAATTTACAGATTCAATGCAATCCCTATCAAAATACCTACAAAAATTTTTAAAGACATTGAGTGTTCAATTCTGAACTTCATATGGAAAAACAAAAAAACCAGAATATCAAAAACAATCTTGTACAATAAAAGATCCTCCAGGGGAATCTCCACACCTGATCTCAAACTATACTATAAAGCAGCAGTAATTAAAACAGCATGGTACTGGCACAGCAATAGGCTGGTTGATCGGTGGAATGAAATCAAAGACCCAAACATGAAGCTACACACATACAGTCATTTGATTTTTGACAAAGAAGCCAAATCTATTCAATGGACAAGGGATAGCATCTTCAACAAATGGTTTTGGTCTAACTGGATATCTACATGTAAAAAAAAAAAAAAAAAAAAAAAAAGGCAAATGGACGCATATTTTTCACCATGCCAAAACTCAAGTCCAAGTGGATCAAAGACCTCAACATAAAATAAGAAGCACTAAATCAGTTAGAAGAAAAAGTGGGGAAGAGCCTGAAACACATTGGCACAGGAGACAACTTCCTGAACAGAACACCAACAGCCCAGACCTTAAGGTCAACAATTAATAAATGGGACCTCATGAGGCTGAGAAGCTTCTGTAAGGCAGGACACACTGTCGACAGAAGAAAGCGACACCCTACGGACTGGGAAAAGATCTTCACCAACCCTACATCTGACAAAGGTCTAATATCCAAAATATATAATGAACTCAAGAAATTAAACACCACCAAACCAAATGACCCAATTGAGAAATGGGGCTCAGAACTAAACAGCCAGTTCTTAACAGAGGAATATGGAATGGCTGAGAAACACATAAAGAAATGCTCAATGTCCTTAGTCATCAAGGAAATGCAAATCAAAACAACTCTGAGATTCCATCTTACACATATCAGAATGGCTAAGATCAAAAATTCAAGTGACACCACATGCTGGCGAGGATGTGGAGAGAGAGGAACACTCCTTCATTGCTGGTGGGAATGCAAACTAGTACAGCCACTTTGGAAATCTATCTGGTGCTATCTCAGAAAACTGGGAATAAGGCTTCCTCAAGACCCAGCTACTCCACTCCTTGGAATATACCCATAAGATGCCCCAGCACACAACAAGAAACTTTGCTCAACCATGTTCATAGCAGCCTTATTCACAATAGCCAGATCATGGAAACAGCTTAAGTGTCCATCAGTAGAAGAGTGGATAAAGAAACCGTGGTACATTTACACTATGGAATACTACTCAGCTATTAAAAACAAGGAATTCCAGAAATTTGTGGACAAATGGATTGAACTAGAAATGATCATAATGAGTAAGTTAACCCAGAAGCAGAAAGACTCAAATGGTATATACTCACTTATATCTGGACACTAGCCCAAGGGATGTGTCCCATGAATGTCTTCACTTACCAGGAAAGTGGAATAGAGGGGAGGACATACTATTGGGATTCTAGGTGAGAGAAATATGGGAGAATGGGGAAATAGAAGGATCCAGAGGGTCCTAGAAACCTACAATAAGAACATTATGATGGGTGGATCTGGGCCCAGGGATCCTGCGCAAACTATGGCACCAGCCAAGGACAGTACATGCAGTAAGCATCGAACTCCTACCCAGATCTAGCCAATGGACAGGATGTTCTTCACAGTTGAGTGGAGAGTGAGGATTGAATTTCACATGAACACTAGTGCCCCATATTTGACCATGTCCCCTGGATGGGGAGGTCTGGTGGTACTCAGAGGAAGAATAGCAGGCTACCAAGAAGAGACTTGATACCCTATGAGCATATATAGAGGGAGGAGTTCCCCCTTAGTCACAGTCATAGGGGAGGGGAGTAAGGGGAAAATGGGAGGAAGGGAGGGAGGGAGGGAGGGAGGGAGGGAGGGAGGGAGGAATGTGAAGAAACAAGGGATGAGATAACAATTGAGATGTAATATGAATAAATCAATAAAATTTTAAAAATAAATGTCATATAGTAAAGTTTGTCTATTTCTTCTCCTTTCTTATGGTATGACAATCTTACCTAAGAAATTATTCCTAAATTTAATGGCAAGATATATCTCTGTGTCTCTAATAAACTTGTAAAGCTTTAGTTCTTACATATAGATCTTTGACATGTTTTTAGTTATATAAATTCCTACTTATTATTTGACTTAATTTTTGGCAAATGGTATCTTGTTCAGGAAGTCTTTCCTACATTTAGTTCTTTGATCTATTTGAAGTGAAATTTTGTACAAGGTGATAGGCAAGTGTATAATTTCATTCTTCTTTATATGGACATCTAGTTTTCCCAGCACCACATTGTCAAAGATGCTTCCTTTTCTCCAGGGCATGTTTCTGGCATCTTTGTCAAGTGTTTTTTTCTCCTCCTCCTCCTTCTTTTCCCTTTCCCCTCCTGTTCTCCTTCTTTTTTTCCAAGACAGGTTTCTCTGTGTAGCCTTGGCTGTCCTGGAACTCACCCTGTAGAGCTGTCTAGCCTCAAACTCAGGGATATCCATCTGCCTCTGCCTTCTGTGTGCTGATATTAAAGGATGGCACCACAACTGCCAGGCCATCTTTGTCAAAAGTTAAATGGCAGAATATTCTGTGGATATCATTTAGGTCCATTTAGTTCATGACATCTATTACTTTCATTATTCCTCCATTTAGTTTATGTCTTGATCATTTGTCTATTGGGGAGAATAGGTTGTTGAAATATCCCACTGTTAATGTGTGGGGTTCGATGTGTGATTTAAGCTTTAGTAATATTTCTTTTACAAATGTGAGTGTCCATGTATTTGGGGGCAAAGTTGTTCAAAACTGAGACATCCTCTTGGTGTAGTTTTCCTTTGATGAGTATGAAGTGCCCTTTCCCATTTTTTGATTACTTTTGGTTGAATCTTTGTTTTATTAGATACTAGAATGGCTACTCTAGGTTGCTTCTTGTTTCTGTTTGCTTGAAATATCATTTCCACACCTTTACTCTAAGTTACCTTTATTATTAAGGTGTGTTTCTTGTATGCAGGAGAATGATGGGTCCTGTTTTTTCATGCATTTTGTTGGCCTGTGTCTCTTTATTGGGGAGTTGAGGCCATAGATGTTGAGAGATATTAATGACCAGTGGTTGTTGGTTCCTAATTTTTGATGTTGCTAGTGGTAGTGGTAGTGTGTGTGTGTGTGTGTGTGTGTGTGTGTGTGTGTGTGTGAGAGAGAGAGAGAGAGAGAGAGAGAGAGAGAGAGAGAGAGAGAGAGAGAGAGAGAGAGAGAAGAGAGAGACCTTCTCTTCTTTTAGTTTTGCAAATGTGGGATAATTTATTTCCTTCATTTTCCTGGGTAAAGTTATCCTCCTTAGTACACCTTCTTCTGAGCATCTCACAGAACCTTCTGTAAAATTACCATATACGTAATCACAAAGCAAACCTCAACGAATACAAGAAGATGGAAATAAACCCTTGCAACTTATCAGACCACCATGGATTAAATCTTGAACTCAACCACAACAGAAGGAACAGAAAGCCCACAAGCTCATGGAAACTGAACAACTCCCTACTTAATGACCTCTGGGTAAGGGACAAAGTAAAAAAAGAAATAAAAATCTCCCTAGAGCTCAATGAAACTGAAGGCACAACATACCCAAACTTATGGGACACAACGAAAGCAGTGCCAAGAGAAAAGCGCATAACACTAAGTGTCTTTGTAATGAAATTGGAGAGATCCCATATTAGCAACTTAACAGCACACCTGAAAGCTCCAGGAAGAAAAAAGCAGACACACCAAAGAGGGGTAGGTGGCTGGAAAACATCAAAATCAGGGCTGAAATCAATGAATTAGAAACAAAGAGAACACTTCAAAAAATCAACAAAACCTATAGTTGGTTCTTTGAGAAAATCAACAAGCTAGCCAAACTAACTAAAGGGCAGAGGGAGAGTATTCAAATCAACATCAGAAATGAAAAGGGAGACATAAATGACACACACTTAAGAAATCCAGAGAACCACTACGGTTTACTTCAATAGCCTATATGCCACAAAATTTGAAAATATAAATGAAACGAACAATTTTCTTGATAGTTACCAACTGCCAATAGTGAATCAAGATCAGGTAAACAAATTAAATAGTCCTATATTTCCTAAGGAAATAAATAAGGCTCTATTTGCATTTTCTACAAGTAGACATCTAGTTAGACTAGCACCATTTGTTGAAAATGCTATCTTTTTTCCATTGTATGGTTTTGGCTTCTTTGTCAGCAAAAATCAAGTGTCCATAGATATGTGGGTTTGTTTCTGGGTCTTTGATTTGATTCCGTTGATCCATCTGTCTTTTTCTATGCCATTTTTATTATTATTGCTCTATAGTACAGCTTGAGATCAGAGATAGAGATACCTCCAGAAGATCTTTTGTTGTACAGGATTGCCTTAGCTATTCAGGGATTATTGTTTTTCCAAATGAAGTTGAGAATTGTTCTTTCAAGATCTGTAAAGAATTGTGTTGGCATTTTGATGGGTGTTGTATTAAATCTGGTAAGATAGAGGCAGTCCTCAAAAATCACCCAACCAAAAACAAACAAAACAAAACAACAAAAAAACAAACAAACAAACAAAAAAGAAAGAAAGAAAGAAAGGAAGAGAGAACACACAGGGCCAGATGGATTCAGCACAGAATTCTATCTGACCTTCAAAGAAGACCTAATACCAATTTTCTCCAAACTATTCCATAAAATAGAATCAGAAATAATATTACCAAACTAAATCTATAAGGCCACAGTCACCTTGCTACCTAAGCCACACAAAGACCCAAAAAAAGAAAGAGAATTTCAAACCAATTTCCCTTATGAACATAGTTACAAAAACACTCTCAAACCAAATCCAAGAAAACAGCAAAAATATCATTCACCATGACTATGTAGGCTTTATCTCAGGCTTCATCCCAGGTGGTTCAATATGTGGAAATCCGTCAATGTACTACATCATATAAACAAACTGAAAGGGAAAAATCCTCATGATCATCTCCTTAGATGCCACAAAACATTTGAAAAAATTCAACACCCATTCATTTTTAAAGTTTTGGAGAAATCAGGAATACAAAGCACATATTTAAACATAATAAAAGCAATATACAGCAAGCTAATAGCCAACATCAAACTGAACAGAGAGAAACTTAAATCAATTCCACTGAAATCAGGGATAAGACAAGGCTGCCCACACTTTCCGTAGTTCTTGAAGTAATACTTGAAGTCCTTGCTAGAGCAATAAGAGAACTAAAGGAGGTCAAGGGGATACAAAATGGAAAGGAAGAAGTAAAATTATGACTATTCATGGATAACATGTTAGTATACACCAATGACCCAAAAACTCCTACTAAGGAAATCCTACATATTATAAGTACCTTCAGCCAAGTGGCTGGATACAGAATCAACTAAAAAAAAATCAGTAATCCTGTTGTATACAAATGACAAACGATCGGAGAAAGAAACTAAGGAAACTATATCCTTCTCAAAAGCCACAAATAATATAAAGTATCTTGGTGTAACTCTAATAAAGCTAGTGAAAGCCTTGTATGAAAACAACATCATGTCTTTAAAGAAAGAATTTGAAGAAGATATCAGAAGATGGAAAAATCTCCTACGCTCATGGATCAGGAAGATCAACATAGTAAAATTGGCCATCTTACCAAAAGCAGTCTACAGATTCAATGAATTTCCATTAAAATGCCAAAACAATTCTTTCCAGCCCATGAAAGATCAATTCTCATCTTCATGTGGAAAAACAAAAATCCCAGAATAGATTAAACAATCCTGTACAATAAAAGATCTTATGGAGGAATCTCTATCCCAGATCTTAAGCTGTCTTATAAGTAACAGTAATAAAAACAGCATGGTACTGGCATAAAATAGGCTGGTTGATCAGTGGAATTGAATTGAAGACCCAGAAATAAATCAACTCACCTATAGACACTTCACTTTTAACAAAGAAACCAAAACCATACAATAGGAAGAAGGATAGCATCTTCAACAAATGGTAATGGCCTAACTGGATGTTTACATGTAGAAAAATGCAAATAGATCCATATTTATCACCCTGTAGAAAACTAAATCCAAATGGGTTAAGGACCTCAATATAAAACCAGATACACTAAATCTGTTAGAAGGAAAAGCGGGGAAGTAACTTGAACTCATTGACACAGGAGAAAACTTCCTGAACTGAACACCAATAGCTCAGGTTCTAAGATCAACAACTAATAAATGGGACCTCATTTGGCCGAGAAGCTTCTGTAAGGCAGGAGACACTGTCAACAGAACAAAGTGACAGCCTAAAGACTGGGAAAAGATCTTCACCAACCCTATATCTGACAAAGGTCTAATATCCAAAATATATAAAGAACTCAAGAAATTAAACACCACCAAACTAAATAACCCAATTAAATAATGGGATAAAGAGCAAAACAAAATTCTCAACAGAGGAATATCGAATGACTGAGAAACACTTAAAGAAATACTCAACATCCCTAATCATCAACAAAGTGCAAATCAAAATGACTCTGAGATTCCATCTTACACCTATCTGAATGGCTAAGGTCAAAAACTCAAGTAACAGCACATGCTGGAGAGGATGTGGAGAAAGGAGAATACTCTTCCATCGTAATTTTGTAATTAGTTTTGAATTTGAGAGCTCTAAGTTTTCGTATTCAATATTTTTCTCTTCCAAAATTTTTGTCTCGTTGAGACCTATTGTAATTCCAAGTGAATTTGAGAGTAAATATTACATTTCTGACAAAAAGACAATTTGTATTTAGATAGGTATTACGGTGAATTCCTATCAAACTTTTGTCATTGTTGCTATTTTCACAATATCATTTCCCTTTACGTAATCATATTTCCTCACATGTTTAGGTCTCTTTTAATTTCTTTCCTCAATATTTTACATTTGTCAGCATACAAGTCTCTACTCTTCAGTTAAATATATTCTTGTGTGTTGTGACAGTTGTTCTTTATAACCAAGCTGAATAAATTTAAAATCACCTGTGACACGTGCCTCTCCATATGTTTTTGAGGCAGTTTCCAGAGTGTTTTGACTAAGAATTGAAAACCTACTGTGAATATGGGTAGCACCCTCTCATTGATTGGAGCTCTGCATTAAATTAAAAAATGAAAAGTAGCAAAACCAAATAAGCACCAGCATTTAGTCTTCTCACTTCCTGATTACAGATGAAACATAACAAGCTGTCTTCTACCACCATACTTTCTCTACCCTGGCAGACTGTGTTCCCTCAAACTGTGATCCACAGAAATTTTTGCTTCCTTTAGTTTTTTCTTTAATTTCAGGTATTTTGTAACAACAACAAGAAAATAACTAAGGTTTTATCCTTCAGATGCTTTTATAAAGGGATTGCTTTCTTTTTACATATATTTATTTTATTAATTTATACATATTACATCTCAATTGTGATCCCATCCCTTGTATCCCCCCAATCCTCCATCCCTCCCATTTTCCCCTTACTCCCCTCTCCTATGACTCTGACTAAAGGGGACCTCCTCCCCCTGTATATGCTCATAGGGTATCAAGCCTCTTCTTGGTAGCCTGCTGTGCTTCCTCTGAGTGCCACCAAGCCTCCCCATCAAAGGAATGTGGTCAAATATGGGGCATCAGAGTTTGTGTGAAAGTCAGACCCCACTCTGCACTCAACTGTGGAGAATGTCCTGTCCATTGGTTAGATCTGGGTAGGGGTTCAAAGTTCACTGCACATATTGTCCTTTGCTGGTGCCATAGTTTGACCAGGACACCTGGGCCCAGATATGCCCATCATAATGTTCTTCTTGTAGGTTTCTAAGACCCTCTGGATCCTTCTATTTCCCCTTTTCCCATGCTTCTCTCACCTAGAATCCCAATAGAATGTCCTCCCCTCTGTCCCACTTTCCTGGTAAGTGAAGACTTTCATGGGACATGCCCCTTGGGCTAGTGTCCAGATATAAGTGAGTATATACCATTTGATTCTTTCTGCTTCTGGGTTAACTCACTCATTATGATCATTTCTAGCTCAATCCATTTATCCACAAATTTCGGGAATTCCTTGTTTTTCATAGCTGAATAGTATTCCATAGTGTATATGTACCACAGTTTCTTTATCCACTCTTCTACTGAGGGACACTTAGGCTGTTTCCATGATCTGGCTATTATGAATAAGGCTGCTATGAACATGGTTGAGCAAAGTTTCTTGTTGTGTGCTGGAACATCTTCTGGGTATATTCCAAGGAGTGGAATAGCTGGGTCTTGAGGAAGCCCTATTCCCATTTTTCTGAGATAGCACCAGATAGATTTCCAAAGTGGCTGTACTAGTTTGCATTCCCACCAGCAATGAAGGAGTGTTCCTCTCTCCCCACATCCTTGCCAGCATGTGGTGTCACTTGAATTTTTGATCTTAGCCATTCTGATATGTGTAAGATGGAATCTCAGAGTTGTTTTGATTTGCATTTCCTTGATGACTAAGGAGGTTGAGCATTTCTTTATGTGTTTCTCAGCCATTCCATATTCCTCTGTTAAGAACTGGCTGTTTAGTTCTGAGCCCCATTTCTCAATTGGGTCATTTGGTTTGGTGGTGTTTAATTTCTTGAGTTCATTATATATTTTGGATATTAGACCTTTGTCAGATGTAGGGTTGGTGAAGATCTTTTCCCAGTCCGTAGGGTGTCGCTTTCTTCTGTCGACAGTGTGTCCTGCCTTACAGAAGCTTCTCAGCCTCATGAGGTCCCATTTATTAATTGTTGACCTTAAGGTCTGGGCTGTTGGTGTACTGTTCAGGAAGTTGTCTCCTGTGCCAATGTGTTCCAGGCTCTTTCCCACTTTTTCTTCTAACTGACTTATTGTCTCTGGTTTTATGTTGAGGTCTTTAATCCACTTGGATTTGAGTTTTGTACATGGTGACAAATATGGGTCCAATTGCATTTTTTTACACATAGAAATCCAGTTAGACCAGAACCATTTGTTGAAGATGCTATCCTTTTTCCACTGAATAGATTTGGCTTCTTTGGCAAAAATCAAGTGACCACATGTGTATGGATTCATATCTGTGTCGTTGATTCGATCCCACTGATCAACCAGCCTATTGCTGTGCTAGTACCATGCTATTTTAATTACTGTTTCTTTATAGTACAGCTTGAGATCAGGTATGGAGATTCCTCCAGAGGAGCTTTTATTGTACAAGATTGTTTTAGCTAATCTGGTTTTTTTGTTTTTCCATATGAAGTTCAGAATTGAACCTTCAATGTCTTTAAAATATTGTAGGTATTTTGATAGGGATTGCATTGACTCTGTAGATTGCTTTTGGTAAGATGACCATTTTTACAATGTTAATTCTCTCAATCCACTAGCAAGGGTGATCATTCCATCTTCTGATGTCATCTTCAATATCTTTCTTCAGAGTTTTGAAGATTTTTTCAAACAAGTCCTTCACTTGCTTGGTTAGAGTAACTCCTAAATATTTTATATTGCTTGTGGCTAACGTGAAGGGTATAGTTTTCCTGATTCCTTCCTCGGCATGATAGTCATTTGTATATAGGAAGGCTACTGACTGTTTTGAGTTAGTTTTGTATCCAGCTAATTTGCTGAAGGTGTTTATCAGCTGTCGGAGTTCTCTGGTGGAATTTTGGGGGTCACTTATGCACACTATCAAATAATCTACAAATATGGATAATTTGACTTCCTCCTTTCCCATTTGGATACCCTTGATCTCCTTTTGTTGTCTTATTGCTCTGGCTAGAACTTCGAGTACTATATTGAAGAGATATGGAGAGAGTGGGCAGCCTTGCCTTGTTCCCGATTTTAGAGGAATTTCCTTGAGTATCTCACCATTTAGTCTGATTTTGACTATTTGCTTGCTCTATATAGCCTTTATTATACTGAGACATGTGCCTTGTATCCCTGATCTCTCCAAAACTTTATATATGAATGGGTGTTGTATTATATCAAATGCTTTCTCTGCCATCTAAGGAGATGGTCATGTGGTTTTTTATTTTCAGTTTCTTTATATGGTGGATTACATTGATGGATTTCTGTATGTTAAACCATCCCTGCATGCCTAGAATGAAGCCTACCTGGTCATGGTGAATGATATCTTTGATGTGTTCTTGTATTCGTTTTGCAAGTATTTCATTGAGTATTTTTGCATCAATGTTCATAAGAGAAATTGGTCTGAAATTCTCTTTCTTTGTTGGGTCTTTGTGAGGTTTAGGTATCAATGTGACTATGGCCTCATAGAATGAATTTGGTAATATTCCATCCATTTCTATCTTTTGGAGTAGCTTATAGATTATCGGTATTAGCACATTCTTGAAAGTCTGGTAGAATTCTGCACTGAAGCTATCTGGATCTGGGCTTTTTTTGGTTGGGAGACAATCAATGATTGCTTCTGTTTCTATAGGTGAAATGGGAATATTTAGCTTGTTTATCTGTTCTTCACTCAATTTTGACAAGTGGAATTGGTCAAGAAAATCGTCCATTCCCCTTAGATTTTCAAATTTTGTGACATACATGCCTTCGAAGTAGGATCTTATGATTCTTTTTATTTCTTCAGTGTCTCCCTTTTCATTTCTGATTTTGTTGATTTGGATACTGTCTCTCTGCCTTCTAGTTAGTTTGGCTAATGGTTTGTCTATCTTGTTGATTTTCTCAAAGAACCAGCTCTTGGTTTTGTTGCTTCTTTGGACTGTTTTCTTAGTTTCTAATTTATTAATTTCAGCCCTGAGTTTGATTATTTCCAGATGTCTACTCCTCTTGGGTGTTTCTGCTTTTTTGTCTAGGGCTTCCAGCTGTGTCATTAAGTTGGTTATGTGGGATGTATCTAATTTCTTTTTTTTTATTGGTTTATTTTATCTTTAATTTTATTTATTTTTTTAATTTAAAAAAATTTTAATTAATTTATTCATGTTACATCTCAATGATTATCCTCTCCCTTGTATCCTCCCATTCCTCCCTCCCTCCCATTTTCCCCTTACTCCCCTCTCCTATGACTTTTACTGAGGGGGACTTCCTCCCCCTGTATATGCTCATAGGGTATCAAGTCTCTTCTTGGTAGCCTGCTATCCTTCCTCTGAGTGCCACCAGGTCTCCCCATTCAGGGGACTTGGTCCAATTTCTTTTTAAACGCACTTAGTGCTATGAATTTTCCCCTTAGCACGGTTTTCAATGTATCCCACAACTTGGGTATGTTGTTTTTCATTTTCTTTGAATTTCAGGAAGTCCTTAATTTCTTTCTTTATTTCTTCCCTGACCCAGGTGTCATTAAGTAGAGAGTTGTTTAGTTTCCATGTGTGTGTAGGCTTTTTGTTTTTTCTGTTGTTGTTGAAGTGCATCCTAAGACCATGGTGATCTGATAGCATACATGGCATTATTTCAATCCTCTTGTATCTGTTGAGGCTTGCTTTGTGACCTACTATGTGATCAATTTGGAGAAGGTTCTATGGGTATTTGGGTGAAAGGTTCTGTAGATATCTGTTAGATCCATTTGATTCATGGCATTGGTTAATGATGTTATTTTTCAGTTTAGTTTCTGTTTCAATGACCTATCTTTCAGTGAGAGTGGGGTGTTGAAGTCTCCCACTATTATTGTGTGGGGATCTATGTGTGGTTTAAGCTTCATTAATAGATCTTTTACAAATGTGGATGCCCTTGCATTGGGAGCATAGATGCTGAGATTTTTTATGTCATTTGGTTGACTTTCCCTTTGATGAGTATGAAGTGTCCTTCTTAAGTTCCTTTATGAATTGTTCATAGAAATTAATGCTCTTTAAAAAGAATCTCAAAGCTTCACTTCCCCTGAGACTATATTGTCTCATGAACATCAGGAAAATTAACAAATTGGAAACAGCCTAAAGGAATCAGCTTATTTAACTATATCATAAGGCCCATAAGACTTCATAATACATACTCATCTTATTCATAAACAAATAAGCAGTGTCTTAGTTCATTCATCTTTCTATAGCAAAATACCTTAGATTGGGTGGCTTATAAATAACAGAGGTTTGTTTTCCAGTGTTCTTGTGGCTGAGAAGATGAAGGTCAATGTGTCTTGTGTGGGTACATTTTCTGTTTCACAGCAGTGACTTCCATTACCTCACCTAGTAGGAGAAGCAAGGCAGAACTCTGACTTTTCTTTTATAGGTGACCTAATACTGATAATGAGAACACTGCTTTCATGACATTGTTGCCTCCCAAGTGACAATTGCTTAATGCCAGTAAATTAATTAATCATTAGGTTCAATATATATATATATATATGGAGGTTCAAACATGCAGAAAATCACAACTGGTATATTATACCATTGCCTGCAGAGAATATTGTTTAGACACATGGCATATTCAGATATGTGTGACTTAAGTCTATGGACATAGCATAAGTAAAAAAAAATCCCCAAACCTAATTCCTAAGTCAGAATTTACTCACAGTGTTCCCATGACATCCAGGGGCCACATAATACATGTCTGCCTGGCTGAACTTGCACTCACCAATGTCAATCTACTCCTCTTTGGCTGTTCTTTAGAATTTCTTAGATATTAGAAAAGGTTCAATACTTACTTCTTCACAATGATTATGCAGCTATCTAGACTTCACACAGGAAAGAGGTTTGTCTGTGCCCTATTTTTTTGTATCTGCCCCATAATTCTGACATTTTTTCATCTTAGCCTGAACAAATCAGAACCAATGTCTTTTGTACCTCAGAAAGAACCATTCTACCTTAGAATAATTTTGTGACTTCTATTCTTTTATTTCTTTATTTATTCACTTTACATCCCCCGACATAGCTCCTCCTTTCTCTCCTCCCAGTCCTGCCCTCCTTTCTCCTTCTCCCTCCCCTGTTTGTATTTCTCTAAGGAGTTTCTTTCAGACTCAGATGTTGGATTATCTGATTCTTGTGTTTTCAGACCACAGAAGCCCAGACCTTAAAGGAAGTCTTAAATTACCTTGCAATAGATGACTCATTCTATTTACTTTCAGCACATACTTTAGACCACCAACCGTGCTACCAAGCTGTTCTCACCTTTGAGGGATTATTCCATTTGACCACTTCACAGTAACATGCATGATAACATGCATCACAGCAAGCTGGAGAACAGGGTATGTCAACTGATATGCCATTAACATTGGGACCAGAGAATTTTCAGACATTCCCAAATGTGCCATGATGTATAAGCTCACCCTGGCTGAGAAACACTATATTAGCTGAAAAATCTTTTTGCTCCATCTCCTACTCAAACACAATTAATCCCTGTTCCTCAAGTCCTTTTGCCCTCAAGTGACTGCTGTCTACATTACAATACACCTTATTTCTCAGCAACCGCATTTCCCTTGCTACTCTATATACTTGCTTGAGCCAGATGATTTTGTTAAATATAAATCTGGTGCTCCTACAAACAAAGTAACTTTTACCTTGTAAAACATTCATAGAGGAAAGAACTTTTGCTACTAAAAGATGGTGAGGATAAGAATCTAAATGAATCATCATCTGCTACATAGTCCTCCTTAATCATGACTCATATGCTGGCAAGTTTTATGTCAACTTGACACAAGCTAGAGTTAACTAAGAAGACGGATGCACAACTAAGAAAATATGTTCATAAGACTGGCATGTAGGCATGTTTGTGGGGGTGTTGTCTTGATTAATAATTGATGTGGGGGATCTGGTGATCCTATATGCTGTGTGACAGCAAGCTGAGCTAACCATGAAGAGCAAGCCAGTAAGTAACACTCCTCCATGGCCTATGTGGATCCTGAACTGACTTCCGTGGATGATGGACTACATGCTGCAAGCTGAAATAAACATTTTTTCTTCCCAAGTTGCTTTTGATCATGATGTTTTATCACAGCAGTAGAAACCCTAACTCTGCACCCAGTTACCCTAGATTCTGAGGGTTACTATTTAGGACTCTAAAGCAACAGATGTTGTCATTCTAAAGTCCTTTTAGTTCAATCAGAAGTCCTTTGAGATATCTGACCTGCCTCACCTTACTGTTAAATCATAGCAAGGGGTCAATAACCTTTGAAGAAAAATTTGAGTTTATTAGGCAAATAGTACTGTGATAAAGAAAAGCTCTAGTAATCAGAACATGGGAATTGAAAACATTTATTAAACATTAAAGAAAGAAGAAAATGGTGTCTCCTATTTCTGAGTGGCTTGTCACTGTAGTTTGTAGATGTACATTCTTGTCTCTGAAATACTTCAGACAACTTAGACCTTTTTACCTACCAAATTCCCCATGAAATACTTTCACCTAGAGCAGGAACGTGGAAAGAAGGAGTGCTGTTCTTTAAGCATCAATACCTTACATTTTTTTCCCTGCATATCTGTGTCAGAGGCCCTGGAAAATATCTGATGCAAGTTACTTCCTTTAGGTTTTTATCTAGGTTTCACCTGATTCAATCTCACACACTGGCATCCTCTGGTCATATTTGCATCTTCTATCCAGTGCCACTATATTTTCTTTGACACTCAGGTCATTCCTCAGTGTTTTTTTTTCCTTGTTCTTGAACATGCTAAGTTATTCTCTTTCCTCTAGGCTTTTGAAATCTCTGCCCACTATCTAAGATGCTCTTTCTTTTACACTTCTTCTAATTTATCTTCCTTCTTGAGGTATCTTCTTAAAGAATACTTCCTGAAAGAGTTTCTTCTAGATACAACTTAAAACCCTACTCCAACTCAGTACCCTTGCTCCACTATGATCCTTCACATTGCCTGGTACTTTTTTCTCTTTCATGTTTAGGACACTCATTTGGGAGATGTTTTGTATACTTTCAAATCATACTGAACTTGCTGAATATCAGTATCATTATTTTTGTCCATCATATATATCACATCCTCAGAATCCAGGACAGTGTCTGACATGTGATATGCACTTGAAAAATATCTGTCAAATAAGTGTGTACAAATTGTAGTGTTTGCCTTGTGAAACAGATTAAATTAACTTGAAGATTTAATTTGGAAAAAAGGAGTTGTCAATCGGTATTTAATTTGATTCCAACACCTTTTCCATGGCTAATTTGATCTAAGATGCTTAAACTTTTAGATGAAGCACAAATTGGATCATGTCATTACCTTGTTAAAACCCTTCAATAGATTGCCATCGACTATAGGAAAATGTTCAAAAGTGTTTGCAGGGTGGTAAAGACCATCTGTTTGTTTAAGCTTTGTTTCAACAATGATCTCTATAGTACAAAATATACTTTACATTGCAATTTATACTTACCTGTCTACGTGTGGATATTAATACCTGAAGTTAGTTAAAGTTTCACAAAAGAATTTTTATTTTTTTACCAAGGGCAGTAAATGGCAATTTGCTTTGTCCTGTTTTAGTTGATTGAGATTTCATACATACATGTGTGTTTTGATCAAATTCGAGCCCTATTCTTTACTCTCCAATTTCCTCATTATCTCTCACTACCAGTCTTCCCTCCCATGGTCTTTGTTTTGAAACCCATTGAGTCTAATTAGTAATAATACCTGTGTGTCACATCCCTGATAAAATGCTCTCTCTCTCTCTCTCTCTCTCTCTCTCTCTCTCTCTCTCTCTCTCTCTCTCTCTCTCTCTTTCTCTCTCTCTCTCTCTCTCTCTCACACACACACACACACACACACACATTTCCAACTGCCATTTGTTGGCAAGTTCTTCACCCAGGATGAGACTTCATGAAAACTTCCACCTTCGATATTGAGATTTTGGCTGGCTTGTTCATGCAGTCCCAGCTGCTATGAGTTCCTGTATGTAAAGACCCTATCATGCCCTAGGAAATTTGGTATTGATGCAGCTGATCACTATCTCTGGTTGCTATAATCTTCTTTCTCACTCTTCTACAATTATCTCCAAGCCCTGGGGGCATAGGGAGGGATATAAATATCCCATATATATCTAGGCACCCCAGTTTCTTATGCTCTGTCTATTGACTAGTAGCAGATCTCTGTGTTAACTCATATACTGGAAAAAAGACTTCTCTGATGAAGATTGAGAGATGCACTGATATATGGCTATAAAGATATGAACCTAGTGGGAAGTTTTTTGTCATGTTCATTTAGCTGAATAATATTGTTAGATTTCCCCCCTTGGGTCCATGACCCAAACAGCCATGTGTTTTTCCTGCAGTTAGCAATACTGAGTTTCTTCATGTGGAATAGGCATTAAAGCTCAGTTGGAAGGGAGTCAGTTACTTCCATAACATTTATGCTATTATTGTATCAGTGAGTCTAGTTTGCCAGGCCAGAACTTACTAAAGCTTGCACAGTTCACAGATGAATAAAATTGTTGATGACATTTCTCTTCCAATAGCATGCATAGAACCTTCAAACACTATGAATGCTAGGTACTATGAATTGATTTCTTCATGTTTCATGACTCAACTATGTGCTGTCTTCAGCAATAGACCCTTGCCATCAAGTCTAAAAGGAAACTAAGAGCAACGACACAGCTTGTAATGTTTATGGGGGTGTATAGGGCCCCACTAAACAACAACTTGAGAAGAGGTAACCCAAAAGTGTGTGTGTTTGTGTGTGTGTGCGTGCACATGAGTGTGAGTGCGTGTGTGTGTGTGCGTGTGAATGTATCTAAGGAGGTGGCATTTATAATAGTATGTTTCAATATGGCACTTTCAAAGGTCTATTACTTATCATTTGCTTTACTCCCTCGTCTAACTTGCCTTTTCTGCTCCATTATTGCCCCTTCTTTATTTGTTTTTCTACTATAGGCCATATAATTTAATAAAAATGTTTATTATGGTTCAACAAATTGATTTTCTGACATGGCAATAGGTTTTAAGATACATTTTGGTAGGGGTGGGACACTGCTTTCTTCTGAAGATCTAGTTCCCCTAACAATAGTGACTTCCTTAGAGTTACCATTACAGTGGATGCTTCTCACCAACTCTATTGCTCCTGCGACCTGCAGAGCACCTACTTAGAGGTCAAGACTCACTTCAGCACTCAATGATGCTGCCTGGCCTCTCCAAAGGCATAGGCATCTTCTAAGGCCGGCTCATCCTACCAGACAGCAACTTGTTACAACATATTTTATAAGAGTCCTTCCTATATTATATTGTAAGTGCTTGCTTACCTAGCTATTCTTCAGTACCAAGTGAAGGTACAGATATGCTGAACATCAGAAGGTTCATGGTCCCTTTGTGTCCAGCAGAAGTAGTCAGTGGCTCTTGAGGATCTTTGTGTATCTTCATTTTGAATTCTAATTTCCAACCACTCATGAAAGAGAGACTTGGTTTGGGTTCCAGTGGAAAGCCTTAGTGCACATTATAGGAATGGAAATAAATAAATAATATTATACCATTACCATTGGATTTAGTATTCTTCCCCAGATGAGTAGTGGTTGAAGGGATGATGAGACAAATTCTAGCAGGGGTATCATAAGGTGCTTGGATTGGATTTTGAAGTTGGCTTAAGATTACCAAGTTAGTACTACTCTGACTTTCAACATGTTTTCTTGGTTTTCAATTAAAGTAGATACCTGGTTTCTTGGGCTTGACTTTCCTTGCTCCATAATTTGAAATCTGTACTTTGGTTCTTTGTACTCTTGTGTTGTCTTTTGAGCCAAACTGATACTGACTTCATGAGTTCAGCTGTGCCTACTTGCAAAAGGTCATCACAGTGGGGCTTGTTGATTGTTGATATTCCATCATAAAAGAACTGCAGGGAGGGTTATGGGATTCTCACCTGAGTATATAATCACTCCTTCCAAGCAGTTACATGAAATTCAGCCATAATTGCATATTGCCTTGGGGAAGGTCTAGAAATAAATATTCATAGGAGAACTAGGAAAGGGCCCATCTATGTAGCTGTGTGAAGCCATCCTTCATTCTGAATACAAATCTTCCAGTGCTGCTTCATTAGGCTCACTCATTCTCCTGTTTTGAACCCACATACAGTAAATAACCCTAATAAACTCATTGCTTCCCTAGGGTGAATTTTGGTGGAATCAAACTTAAGTATGCTGTTGGGTCCTTATAGGGAGGGGTAGACTTTGCTTAGTGAATATTCACATGAAATGTCTTAGCACTTGGTTGATAGAGGAAAGCAAAAGAGAGGTGGAAAGACTACAACACTGTTAACATATTATATCACCCCTTTCTAAAGTATTATGGAATTCTGGAAAACACTGAACAATCATCTCTGAATGTCTGAAGATACTCTATTAATGAGGCACTCTATCTCATTCCCTCTGATTCAAGTACATTTGATGAAGACCAAGACAATAAAGTTGAGGATTTAGAAGAATACTTACCATATCTAAGTAATGATAACAAGTGAGCACATCCTTTTTCCCTCAAACAAAGAGTTCCAGGTTACCCTAAGATGCTGAGAATTTCTCAATCCTGACTAAACAGACAGTACATACCTTTCTAATGGATGGAAATCAATAAAATATGGAATTTCAGACTTTCTTATAGTAATCATTTCTTAATGATTCCCCTTGAAATATGCAAGTCCCCAAAGTTACAACCAAAATGTTATAACTGGTATCATTCATAAGACTGAAGCTAATTAGTTGTTTGAAGAGCATAATAACTATCCTAAGATATGATCTCCTTTGGAAATCTGTGTATGAATAACTGATCTCATTGATGTTACTATATACCTGTTGATAAGCATCTTTAAAGAGGAAGGGTTTACTTTGGCTTACAGTTTGAAGGGATGCAGTCCATTATGGTGGCAGGATAATGAAGTAGCTGTTCACATGGTATTCACGGTCAGGAAACAATGAGAGATCAATGTTGGTGTTTGGTTAAATTATTTTTCCTTAGCCTGAGACCTCAGGCTGTGGCTCACACTCAATATGGGTATTTCCTTTTAAGCAAAATCATTTTGGAAAAAAATAAACTCTGATAGACACACATGGAGGTGTGTTCCCATGGCGAGTCCAGATCCAGTCAACTATGAAGATTAATCATCACAGTCTTGCTCAGTTCTGGAATGATAGTAAAAAGAATACCACATACATTGGAGACAATAAGGTATGTCCACACATACTCCATAGAGAAATACTGTATCTTTGTTGTTGATTCTCATATTTTTGTCTTCAGCTCACCAGACCTCTATATATGAGTATTTTCCCATTTATTTGGATGTCTAATAAGCATCATTTCACATTAATATGTCCAAAAGTGTCCTCTATATCTGTCCCCCAAAACAGGATCTTCCCATAGGCTTTGCAATATCAATGGTAATTCTACCTAGGTTATACAAATAACAGTAGTTGAATTTATGTTGATTCCTCATTTGCTTTCAAAAATATATAGGATCTATCTTTCTACCCTTACTCATTCTGCTCCTATCCAGTTTCTATTTTGTAAAACAACAGCAGCAGCAGCAACAGAAGCAGCAAAAAACCCATATTGTTATACCTTGCAATTCACATATCATGCAATTCATTCATTTTTACATAGGTATGTGCACATTTGGGCTTATAGTTTTTAAGCCTTCACTAAAATCAATGTAATATTGTAAAAGGGGGGAGCCAAGCTCATAACTGTGAGGTGGAAGTCACAAAAGCCATTTCCCTACCTTCTACTCCATAAGGATTCTGCCAAAACTGTCTTTGCACTTACTGCTCACCCTGCTGTGAGTGCTTGTCTTTCAATTATCGTTGTACCTTTTTGCCATTTTTTTCCTGGCTGCTGCTCAAATGTCACTTTCAAAGTGAGATCTTTACTGCTTGTCTTATTTTTCCTTCTTACCCTCTGAGTGTACCATATTGCTCCACCTCTGCTTTAATATTTCTCCCAGTGGCATATCCAATTGGTGTATATACATTAATACTCTGGATTTATTTAATCATTGTCTGACAATTCTATAAAAACAAAGACTTCAGTGTCTTGCTTAATACTTCATACTCAATACATAAACTGTATTTGTACCATAAAATTGATTCAATAATGAATAGTTAAATAATGAATGGAAGATTGGAAGAATGAATGGAACCATTCACGGTGTCAACTTTACAGTCAAATAAACTTAGTTTCTAATCTCAGCCTTGCCACTTACCAACAGTGTGACCTTGAGAAAGCTCCCCTGAGCCTCAATTTGTTGCATGACTCAGAGGGATGATGTAAGAATTTTAATGAGATAATCCATGTAAAGTGTTCCGCACAGTTATTGGCATATTGAAAGCATAAATGACACAAAATAATAATTATAAAACATTCTGTAAAATGCATATTTGAAAATATAAAAATTGGGCTTCTCAGCTGCGTCCTGACTGAGGTGGTTTAATATGACATGATCAAAAGTAATATTGCAAGATATCTGCCTCCATTGGGATTATAACAGAGATTCTTAAAAATAGTAAACTCTAACTTGGGATTCTGTCTGTTTCTCCAGCTTACTTCATCCCCAAAATTATCTTTCTCTTTTAATAAGAACCAAGGCTTTCTCTGATTACAAAATATGTCTGAGGTTTGTTTTCCTACACCCACACAGTCCTTTGACACTTAGATCTGGTTCATTCATGATTATTGGAGATGAACATGTTTATTATTGACTAAATGGCAACATTACACAAAGTGGATACCTGAAAGAGAAAGGATGCCTGTTCAGGAAACCATGCGGGTGTAAACACACAGCAGCCTCCTCAGAGGACAGCCACAACTGGCATCCACATCGAGCTGCAGTTAATGAGAACACAGAATCATAATATGATTCCTGAGGCATGGGAGTTGAGAATGCGGCAGCCCTGACACGGTGGTTCACAAACTTGAACCTTCATCTGCATCAGATGGAAATCTTGTAACACCACAAGCTATATCCCTAGAATTTCTTAATCACTAGGTCTGAGACAGAGCCCAGGAACCCACATTCCTTAAATGTCCCTAAGTAATGTTGTTGCTGTAGATAGTTTGGGAGGGGACTTTTTAAGATCCATTTCTCTAGTACTACCACAAAATTATCCAAAAGTCCAACTATCTGACATTTTAAGTCTGGGTCCTAGCCAAAGAATTTCTGTTTTGCAGTATATCATATCACATCATATTGCATTGTATTTTCTAGGCTGTAGGCTCTCACACATGCCAGACAAGCACATTGCCTCTACACACACACACACACACACACACACACACACACACACACACACACGGCTTCACTAAATTACACAGACTGCCTTGAACTTATAATCCTCCTGCCTCAGCTCCCTGAGGAGCAAGGATTCACATTTTAATCAAGCAGACCATGTAGTCCTAATATAAATGTTCCACAGACCAATAGCACATTTTAATAAATTTTAGTCACTTTTGCATCAGAGAACAATGTACCTGACACAGGCTGCTTGTGAAGCAAAGAGATTAAGTTCAAGTACAAGATTGGACAGCTCCATAAGTGCATCCAATACAAAAGACTATGCCTTCTTATCCCAAGAAGTCTCACAATCCAGGGTACCTGAGACTTATGTGGGTATCTGGTTACAGATACAGATCTCTGGATTCAACCCACCAACATTCTGAAGGCCTGGCTACAGTCCAGGGATCTGGCTTTCCAAACAATCCCTCTTGGAGATTCTGAGGCAGTTGGCTTCATGTTCACAATTTGCAATATACTATCTTGAACATTTGAACAGAGCTATGGTATTAGTAGACCACAAAACCAGCACTGTCAGCATCCTTATTACTATGACATATGAATTTCCTTGTAGCCTGAACCCATATGTCTTCAGTCCAGGTCGACTTTCCTGAAAAGGATGCTACATCTCAGGTTATTCAGAATCAACTTCTGTGGGCCTGGCAAACTATGCGACTGGTGGATCAGCCTGGAGAAAGAGTGGGATGGAGGTATGTCCAAATCCTGGAAATCTCATCCTGAGATAAGCAGGAGTAAGACTGCTCCCTCCCTGGCCAGGTCCTGCATGTAACTCTGTGTCCACACCCTTGTAAGGTGGTCACGTAGCCTGGTGGCCAGGTTAAACTTCCTATTCCCTTATAAGATTCTGTCAAGTAGCACCTGGAAGTCATCCCCAGGCAAATAAGGCATCCTCAGCATCCTGCCCTCCCCTACTCGTGGCCAATGATGTACACTATCCCTTATAGCCCCTACTCATCCCCCAAAGGTTTAAATAGTCTTGGTTCCCCACTCCACCAATTAAATAAGTGGTCTCACTGAAGCCTGTCTCCAGAGTGCTCACCACTTCCTGAAGTCTCTGTCCCTCTCCCTTCTCCCCACTGGCAGTTTCCACTCCCTGCTTGCAGACTAAAGTCACCAGGATGGGCAGGGAAATGGCAAATTTCTCTGAGTAAAGGAGCCAATCCTTGCCCTTTGGCTACTTAATAGAAGAAGATGCAAAGTGACCATAGTGACCCACAATTATTGAAGAACAATAAGGATTTCTTGAATCTTATTCACACACAATAAAAACAGAATTCAAGCTTGAAAAAGGCACAGCATTGGTTGTGGAGCCTTTTACTTCTTTTCTTTTCTTTTTTTTTCTTCCTACCATCAAAAGACACTATCTTGAGTGATATCGTGAATGTCTCTCCAGAGGTTGCTTTTCTAACTACTGATCTTAGAGTATGAGCTTGAAATCTACTTATTTTTTATTCACAGGAAAATAATTAGAATTAGTATTAATTGCTCCCTATATGCATACTGTAAGTCACTACCATACTAACATTTCACCCACACAGCAGCCCAATGAAGTCACATTATTAGTTTTCCAGGTGAGTAGGCTGAGGTCCAGAGGAGCTAAGTAATCAGCCCCAAGTCACCTTCACAGTGTATGACACAGGCACTAAACACCTCTGAGTCATATTTTCCATCTACCTCTCCTGCTTCATGGAAGCACACAGGAACAGTTTATATTGAATTTGCATTATGTGACTGGCACTGTCCTAAACGTTTTAATTGTAATACCTTATTTTATTTCTTATAGCCCATAGAGATGGATGTTATTTTTACCTTCGTTCCACAGGTAGGGAAGCACCGAGAGGTTAAACAACTTGCCCAAGGCCATGCAGCAGGTAAGAGGCAGAGCTAAGGGATAATGTTAGGTAGTGTGCTTTCAGTCGCTGCCTGCTTGCTCCCAGTGTCATGTGGCTCCTTCAGGTGGAACGAAACCACAAATAGGAGTCTAAAAGCTTAAAAGCGTACAGCAGTTGAATTCACATGGGAATGCTGTGAAAGTTCCCTGTTACAAATGTCCCCTGCCACAGCAGCTTTCCCATCCCCTCAGTGCTTTCCTTCAGACTCTGCCACATTGAGCACTGCAGCAAGCTTTCCTGGGCATGCTAGAGACATGCACCGTCTGGTCCACATTAGCAAGCCACAGTGATCATTCACTCATCACGATAATTACCCTCAAAACTGCCATATTTCAAGTCCTGTGATGTTGTAGCCCTTTGGCTTTTCAATCCTTTGATCTGTAGAATGTCTAGACATTGAACTTGAGTCTGAGATAAAGTTTTATCCATGTCACCATTCTCCATTGGAAATGGGTTTGGCTGGCTGGCCTACTTTTGTGTTCCAGAGTTTTTCTCTCAATTAAGAATGGTCCACTTCTTTTCTAAACCTCCAGAACCAAAGCTCAGTCTCACCTGCTTTCCCTCTCTGTATGTGGGCTAGCTTCTTTTTTCAAACTCCACATAGCAGATGGAGAATCAGCTAGGTTGCTTCCAGCTCCTGCTTCCCAGGGGTCATCAGTTGCCTAAGGGAACAAAAAGGCAGACATCCTTTCACAAATGTTCTTTCTTGAGCTAAGTTACCACAGCGAGGTCAGAGGTATGCCTCTGTGACTGAGGGTGCTATGTATAGTCTTGAAATGATTGCCAGTTTGCCTCTGTGCCACCCTCTGGAGGAAAGAAGAAGTGATCACACAACAACAAACACTGAACGCTATCACAATCTTTGGCCCCTGACTCAACCACTGTTGTACTGGATCCTGAATGGTGGGGGTTAGGGAACTGCTCTTATGGCTCTTCAAGGATGTTTTGTGGATTTCCCAGTCTTTTCAAGAGTCTGCCCTACAGAGTGCCAGAGCTACAATCTCGAGCTCCCACCTCCTGCTAAGAAGGATGCTCCAGGCAAGGACTGGCTAGCACAGCCACTACAGTGTCAGTTCATGCACAACAGGAATCCGAGAAGCTGTATGCAGAAATCTCATCTTTGTCTTCACTCCCTTGTAACTTCACTTCTGTTCAATTCACTATAATGTTTCCTGCAATTATGAACCACGCCAAAAATTAGGATGAAATTTGCAATACCTGTGACCTTGTCAACAACTGAAGTCGCAGACTGTTGCATTTAACTATAACAAGCACTTTATAAAGTCCTCAAATACCATCTGTGGTCACCACTGCATCAAAATTAGCACAGGAGAGACCTTCCATTAAATCTTAGTAAAATCCAGCCAGGGAAACATGTAGGCTTACAGCAGCTCTTCATCTTTCCTTTCTCCCGTTTCATCCCCAGCTCGGTAGCAGACCACCTTCTGTGGCTTCCCCTTCCTCTCTGTCCCTATCTCCAGTGATCTCACTCCTAGTGGAAAATACAGTTCTTCCCCTCCAAACTTCCTTCACATCACTTACTCCATTATCCCATCCCCAAACTCTAGCAGACGTTCCCTGGGAAACCACATGTGAAGCAGGTAGCCTAACGTCAAAGCTTGAGTGCTTCCTCCTCTCCTCCAAATTCATTCCCCCAATTTCATCCCCAACTTTGTAGCAGAATACCTGCTGCTGCCATCTTCCCTAGCTTCCTGGGAACCAGCCAGGCAAGCCAGACAGGGAAGCAGGTAGCTAGCAGGACTGCAGACCTTCATCCCTCTCCTCTCTCCTCTAAATCCAATCCCCCAGTCTCACTACCTACTGTCGCCTCCCTTCCTCTCTGCCCTCATCTCCAAGGATCACACACATTTTCTCCTCCAACCTCCCTTCTCTCTCATCCTGTTATTCCAGCTCCCAACTCCAGCAAGCATTTCCTAAGAATCATCCAAGGCTGCCAGAGAAGCAAGCAGGTCAGATAAGAGGGTAGACAAGATTCAGGTCTTTCCTCTCTTTCCTCTCCTCCAAATATCATTCTTGAATCGCAACCACAGTTCTGTAGCAGTCTACCTCTGTGGCCTCTCATCACTCTCTCTTCCCATTCCCAGGGGACTAAGCAGATCCCAGTAGAACACCCTACTTCTCTCACTCCTCTGGACCCCTCAGGTCCCTTCTAGCCCATTCCTAAGTGTAAGCCCCTAATACTTAGAAACACATTTTACTGGGGACCCCCCAGTGGGCACACCTAATAGGAGCCCAGAAATTTTCCATACCAGGCGCCACACAATTACTACTATACCCTCCTAAGAAACAGAAACCAAGGAAGAAAACACTTACCCAACAAAGACAAGACCAGATGTCAGCACCAAGAATTCCAAAATTTCCAAATCCAGGTATGCCTAGAGACACATGTAAAAGAACAATCAGTAACAGTCAGGACAATATGTCTACACTAGGGCCAAGCAACCCTGCCACTGTAGGCCCTGAGAATTACAACATAGCTGAAACAGAAGACAAAGACTTTAAAATAGTATTTATGGATATGGTAGAGGTCCTAAAGAGGAAGTGAATGAATCCTTTAGCAATGGAAAGAGATGAATAAAACTGTTCAAAACCCGAAAGTAGAACTAGAATCAATAAGGAAAACCCAAACTGAGGGAAATCTAGAAAGGAAAAAAATGTAGGAAGTCAAACAGGAAACTCAGAGGCAAGCCTCATCAGCAGAATACAAGAGATAGAACAGAGAATCTTAGGCATTGAAAACACAATAGAAGAAATGAATGCATCAGCCAAAGAAAGTGTTAAATCTACAAATGTCCTGGCACAAAACATTCAGGAAGTCTGAGACATCATAAAAAGACAACAATCTAAGAATAATAGAAATAGGGAGAGAAGAAATTTAGGTCAAAGGCATAGAAAATATTTTCAACAAAATTACAGAAGAAAATTTTCCTAACTTAAAGAAGATGCTTATCAAAATATAAGTATACAGAACATCCAATATACTGGACCAGAAAAGGAAGTCTCCTCAGTTCATAATAGTTACACACTCAAAACACACAACAAAGAGTATTAAAAATCTCAAGGGAGGGCTGGAAAGATGGCTCAATGGTTAAGAGCACTGACTGCTCTTCCAGAGGTCCTGAGTTCAATTCCCAGCAACAACATCGTGGCTCACAACCATCCTTAAATGTTACCTGATACCCTCTTCTGGTCTGCAGGGTGCCAGCAGGAAGAGCACTGTATACATAATAAATAAATAAATAAATTCTTTTTTTTTAATCTCAAGGGAAAAAGCACAAGTAACATATAAAGTCAGAACTACTAGGAAAACACCTTATGTCTAAATGGAGAATTTAAAAGCCAGAAAGGCCAGGAAAGATGTTCTACAGATTTTAAGTCATGACAGAAGCCAGACTATTATACCAAGCAAAACTTTCAATCAGAATAAAGAGAGAAAATAAGACATTCTGTGATAAAAAGTCAAATTTAACAAATATCTATCTACAAATCTAAGTCTACAGAAGGTACTAGATAGGCCAGTTTAAACTCATCAATCTAGAGAAGTTAAACATAACCAAGGAAATACAGGGAAATAATACTAGAAGAAAGAGGGGGAGCACACACCACCAACACCAGCACCAGCACCACTATCACAACAACAACAAAATGACAGGAATCAACAATCATTGGTCATTGATATCTCTCAACAAGAGTGGTCTCTGTTTCCTAATAAAAAGACACAGACTAACATAATGGATTAAAAAACAAGAGCCATCCAACAAACACACCTTAACATGAGGGATTGACATCACCTTGGGGCAAAAGGATTGAAAATACATTTCAAACAAATAGATCTAAGGCTAATGCAAAATCTGACAAAATAGTCTTCACAAAATAAGGACGGATACTACATACTCATCAAGGGAAAAATTAGCCAAAATAATATTGCACTTTTTAACATCTATGCACCAAATACAAGGGCAACTGAGTTCATAATAGAAACACTAATACAACTTAGATCACATACTGACTCTGATAGTGGGAGAGTTCAACGTGCCACTCTCACTAATAGGCAGGTCATCCAGACAAAAACCAGAGAAACGCAATATTCAAATGATATTATAAACCAAACGGACCTAACAGATATTTACAGAACATCTCACCTAGACATTAAAGAATATACCTTTTTTCACCACCTCATGGAATGACATCCTGTATCCTACTTGAACATCAACTAAAGCTGTATATCAACAACAGAAACAAACAAAAGCTTACAAATTCATGAAAACTGAACAACTCATTATTGAATGAAAAATGGGTTAAGAAAGAACTTAGACTTTCTAGAATTGAGTGAAAATGAATGCATAAAATATCCAAACTTATGGGGCACAATGAAGGCAGTTTTAAGAGGCAAATTCATAGCAGTAAATGCCTACATTAAAAAAAGAAAGATTTCATACTTATAACAGGATACCTGAGGAAGCTTTAGAAATTCTGGACCAATTGGGATCAGAAGCTTTCTTTGAAGCTGTCGGGAGCTGCCCTGTTCTGATAAGGAAAATGAAGGATGCAGGATGTCAGTGTCTAGCATGCTGAGAGAATGAATCCTATCAGGTCTGATCCAGTGTCAGTGTCTGCTTCTTTTGTTCTGAAAACATATAATTTTTCGCAAGCATTATACAGTCCTAAAATTATAAATGTATGAGGTATGTGGGATGCACAGATCAATTAATGCTGATTCTCTGCTCTTTGTATGAGCAGAAGAAAGACATCTACAAATTTTCATTCATGCTGTATGAAGAATGGCATCTAATAATAAGTCACAGGGATTCTGTAGCCAACAAGAAGCATTGTCTATGCATAGACATTCACGTCTCAGCCAGTCTCAGAGCTATTCCCATGTAGTGGGATTAGCAATATAAGTTTCCTGCTTGTTCTACAGTTTAAATTCTTTACGTCCCGACTGTAGCTCCATTCCTCATTGCCTCCCGATTCCACCCTCCCTCCTTCATCCCCTCTCCCTCGCTCATCCCCTCTTCCACCCCCCTCTGGTCCTAGGAAAGGGGAGAGCTCCTCCCCTAACATCTGACCTCAGCCTATCAAGTCTCAACCTGTGGGTCCTGACTCCATTGGGAAAATCAAACAAGTCTTTCACGGGGTTTGCCTCAGACACCCAGAAAACACACATATTTACATTATGACTCATAACAATGGCAAAATTACAATTATGAAGTATCACCAAAATAATTTTGTGGTTTGGGGTCACCACAATATGAGGAACTGTATTAAATGACCACAGCATTAGGGAAGTTGAGAATCACTGTGTTAAAGGAACACAGCAATAAAATGGCTCCTGATGACATTCTGCTCTATTCGTAGCTATCATCAGGGAAGTTTCTTCCTTCAGCGGATGGTAACAAATACAGAGACTCACAGCCAGACATTAGGGAGAGAGTGAAAGACCTTGCAACACTCAGCCCTAAATGGAATGTCTCAATCAAATCCCTCCCCGTCAGACCTCAAGGGACCCTGTGGAAGAGGAGGTAGATAGAGTGTAAGAGCCAAAGTAGATGGAGAACACCAAGAAAACAAGGCCTTCTAAGTCAACAGGGTCAAAGCACATGCGAACTCACAGAGACAGTGACAGCATGCACAGGGCCTGCACAGGTTTGTACCAGATGCTGCCCTAGAGCTAAAAAGAGAAGTGGATACATGCACTCATCCCCAAATGAGAAGCTCTCTCCAACTGACAGCCACCTGCAAATGAAAATGTAGTTTCCTTTAAGTGAGTCTCACTGGGAAGACAGACTTCTTTTAAGGACAGGCTGCATGCCCAGCACTAGATGACCAACAATGGCATCATAATGTCGTCAGGACTTTTTAAAACCTTATTTCTAGTTTTTGTTTTATTTACTATATAATGCATTATATATAATTTAATATATACATAAATGCATATATATCTTTTTGATTCTACCTTTAGAACTTTATACATATATTATGGCTTTCAGTTTAGTGTTTTTATGGGGTTTCCCTGGTGTGAGAACAAGTGGGTCTCTGTGTGACTATATCTGTTTCTTCTGTCTATCCTTGGGCTCTTTTCCTTTTGTTTGTTTGAGTTGTCCTATTCCAATTATTAGTTTTTTGTTTCATCTTATTGTATTTTATATTATATTATTATCCCTTATAAACCTTTCTATTTTCTAATGAGAAACAGAAAGGACCTGGATCCAGATGGGAGGGACAGTTGGGAATAGCTGGGAGGAATAGATGGAAGAGACACTGTAACCAGTATATATTGTGTGAGGCAGGGGAGGCTATTTTCAATAAAGAGAAAAGAATCTTCTTATTAAACATGTGATAAAGAAGCAATGTCTTGCTAGAGCATAAATTCAGCTTTCATATTTAGATGCCAGATACTGGGAATGTTGCTCAGGTCCCATCCCCAGCACCACACACACAAAAAAAGCAATAGACTATCTGGAGAAATCCCCAGTTGCTAAAGCTACAAGCAGAACAGCAAAAATGCTTGAGGGTCAAGCATTGCATCAGATTGCAAAGGTATGACGCATCTTCCCAAAGACTCAAGTTCATAGCTGCGTTTTTCCTGCTCATAGCCATGTAATGGCCTCATTTCTGTGTGTAATAGGGGTTCTTCTACCTTTTATTACACAAGTGCAGCTCTGGATGTGCCCCCTTCCCCCTTCTCAGTGCCCTCTAAATGGAAGAGATCATAGCAGGCTAAAAACCCAATCTCCCTGGCACAGCAGTACTGCTAGGTGATACGATTGTATGAGTTCGTGCCTGGAAACGGAACTCTGCTGAAATCCAGAACATAGCACATTCACAATTTGCAGCACAGTTAAGACCCGCAAAGACCACAATGCACTGAAAAGATCATGATGGCCTCCTCTGTAATTAAAAAACTCAAGTGAAAATAGACGAAATCATTTTGCCCAAAGGCCAACAGTTGCCCCAACCCCTTCCTGATTGCAAAATTCTGGCAAAATTCTTTGAAGTTGAACTTTCCTCGTGATACTAATCTCCTGAGGCTGTAAATGTGTACTTACTCTGTCTGCATAACAAGAAATCCAGTGTCCCTTGTTAGTCATAGTATAATTGGCCTAGATGCTGCTCTGGACCTTGAGTGTGTCCTGGGGCTTTACCCCTACTGAGTCACAGTATTTTGGACCCTGGCAGAACCTGAAATACCAAGTGATTATATCTAGATTCCTAATAACTCGGTACTTCTTGCTTCAGTCAATTCACATGGATTCAACCGGAAAGTACCCTATCCCATGACTTGGAAACTTCAAAATGATTGAGGTATAATTAAAAATTCATACATGGCATTATGTAAACATTCTTGCCAGGAACTCTATTGCCCAGGAACCCTACCTCCCAGCTTCAGCATGCTCTTTGGTTGTTCTGTGGTCTCTGGTCTTTTATGGCTTCACAAAACCATACTCTTTGTATCCTGTCCCCAGAGAAACATCAGCAGCTTACACATCCCTGTTTTGCCAGGACTTGCCTCTACAAACGTTCTTGTGTGATTTTATATCGCTTTTTGCCTCTGCAGAAGAAATCCAGCTTTCACTATCAAAGTCAAAATCAAGAACTCTGTTTCTGAGAAAGCTTTATGGGCAGATAGAGCCATCCATATTCTGTGAGTTTCTTAAATGAGTCATAGTGGAACCCAGGGTGGCATAAGCTTGGACTTCCAGATCTCCTCCATCTAATTATATCCAAGAGCATAATCAAACACACTGCTATGGCTGATGTGCACTTCAGGATTACTGCATCTCATAATGACTTAGGTCTTTCACACTACTTCAGCCATTCAAAGAACAATGAACCATTCACAGGACCTTCTGTACCACAGATTTCTTGTCAGATATTTGATCATAGCAGTACTTCCAGGTACTCAAACACTTAAAACAGACAGTTCTTTGGCCTCTTTTTACTTAGCCAAGGCATCTGAGGGAAGTCATGCAAAATAGAAATGCCATTCCATTAGGAAGAGACTCATCAGAATCCTTAAGTATATATAGCAATTCCTGCCTTCTACTGGACACTTGTTTAGTTTTCTTTGCTTTGCATTCTGTCAAGGTCTAGGAAGCAAAGTTAGGATAAAGAATGTATTAAAGAGAGCCATATGCATCTACCAGGCAAACCCGAGGAAAACAACACTTAAGAGGTCAGGGGTCAGAGGAGGGTAGCAGGGCTGCTATGGAGTTCATTCAAGCCAGACGGGTGCTCCTATTCTACTCCCTGAAAACTACTCACACCAAAAGTAGCCACACTGAATCCACATTTTGCAACATCTCATGTTTATAACCCCACTGTAAACTGTTAAATGTACTTAAGTACTTTTAGAGCTTGCTATGTACCATGATTCTAAGCCTCTCCCATATATGATTTAATACTTTAGAGCACATTCTGATGTAAGTACTATTCTTTAATTCCATCTAAAGACAATAAAATGGAAGGACAGAAAGATATTGTAACCTCCTCCCCAAGATAAAACAGTTGGCGAGAAAGCTTAAGTTGAGACCCACAAAAGCCTGGTTCTGTGGTTTTTAAGCTTTATTCTATACTGTAGACTTCTTTGTCTCTTTAGGACCCCAGTAAATCTTAGCTCACAATTCTTCCTTGGATTTCATTTGCCTCATCCTATTCTGAAGGAGCATCCTGCCCAACAGTAACTAAACGCCAAGATTTGGAGAGAATGAGCCCTTGCATCCAGCTCCAGTTGAGCTGTGAAACAGATACAAATTCAGGACAAAGATGGCAAAGTCCCAAGATGGACATGTGGTCAGTTGGGATAGAGTAGAGAAAGTTAATGCCAAACAAACTACAAAGGTGGTATCAGAAGATTGTAAAAGATGAAGAAGAGGTGGATATCAAGCAGCAGGTGACACTGTCATCTCACAGATAAGAGGAATGTAAGACTTAACAGTCACTGTTTCAACATCCCACAGTCAGCAGCAGTGTCAGCCTTTGCACCCAGGTCTGTGTGATTGCAAGGCAGCTGGATAGAAAACACAATACAACACACCACCTGGTTCACTTCTTCCATTGATCAGCCTTCTATTTTTGATTACGGTTGTAGTTTGTCTCCATTATACCTGATGTGCTGCCTTGCTGCCTTGCTAGAGCATTAACCTTAGCCTGAGATCTGATAGCAGCTCAAATACAATGAGGTCCACAGATATTGAGGTTCATTGCAATGTCTGTTGTTTGCCTAGTTCCCCATCCTTATGTTGTTTTCTTCTAGGTAGAAAATTAATATCTGTTTTCACTCTCAGATGTTATGTTTTTATTCTCCAAATTTGATGGTTCTGTGTTTATGTGAGTATCTATAAATCAGGGATGAGTTTCACAATATAAGGGAGCATTTAGATGCTATATCTCCCTAATATACTGTACAGTTCCACACAGTGGAGAGTGCCTGCTATTGTAATCAGCTATTCATTTAGTTAAACAAATCTGTTAATAATTCTCTTTGCCAAGAATATAATACTGCTTTATATGTTATCACTAAGTATTTTTTACTGTTTCAGTATACACTGAAATTTCCAGGAATACAACTGCCATGTAAATTGAAGGAAACCGTGGGCTTTGTTATATTCAGAACTCTCTGAAGGGTTGTTTAACATTGGTGAAAATCATGTTGCTAACAGCAACACTGCGCATGGCAAATGAGTCAATAATGAGACTCTTTTGCCTGAATGTGCTTTAAAGTGCTTGTGTTTGTGGTATCTCTGTACTTGATGCATGGTTCTGCCTGACCCCAGAGATCTTCTAGTATGGAGGGTCTAGGATCCTTAGAAAAATCACGATCTGCTATAAGAATTACCTTTTATTTCTTCCTTCCAATTTCTTACATAAATGTGAATATATACACACATACAGAAATACATAAAAATCATGCAAATTTTACTCAACTGAAAAACAAAATGAAATCATAACATTCAGAAAGACTGATACAACTGGGGATCATCATGTTGCAAAAAGTAAGCCAGACTCAAAATCACTAATATGTGGAATGTGTGTGTGTGTCTGTGTGTCTGTGTCTGTGTATGTAGTGGTGACAAGAAAGTATAAGAGAGACTAGGAAGAATAAGGGGACAAAGAGACCATGATATAAATGTATGAATATTTAATACTGAAGCACTTTATTTTGTTCATTAACTAAAATCCCCAAATGAATGAATGTGTAAAAATAAGTAGATATGCTGCACACTGAATGTTATGCATGTGGTATATGCATTGTATTGTCATTGATTTCTCTTGCTTTATTTCAGAAAAGTGTACGGGGAGCATCTAAGTGCTTGTGAAAACTGTGACATTTACTTACATGTCTTTTGTTGTTTCTGTGTATATGTAAATCCTCACAAAACTAGATTGGAACAGGTATTATTTTCAAGATTATTTTTACAGACTAGGAAGCAACCTGCCCAAAGTTACATAGTGAGTGAGTGATAGAGCATAAATCAGAACTTAAATCCATGTGCCTCCAAGTGCAGTTCCTGGTTGGCTGGTGGTAATGTGGTAGGTTATCTGTAATAATCCTTGTGATATTAGAAGAAGCTCAGAAGCTCAGCATGATTCTAAGACAAAATGTCCGCCCCCCCCCCAAATCTCTTCGAATTCCAACAAAACATATAAGTGATTCCAGGATGACTAAAAACTGTCAGAAATACAATCAAATATGTTTGTTTAACACCACACAGCCAGTCAATGACTTGAGTCAAATTTAATGATGCCTTACTCTTTAATGGATTCATGTGTCCAGTTATATTGTGTAATGGCTAAAAGCAGACATGTGTTGACCATACTTCTCATTGGAAAAATATAGCACGTTGCCTGACAGTGAATATGACAATGGAATCAAACGGCCCATCTGGACTATTCTTGAAAACCCTCCTGTTGCCAATCAGCAACTAGCTACAGCAACAGGACATGGTGACTAAGAAGTGAGACACCCAACTTTTCATTGTTGTCATTTAACAGGGTCTATCAAGTGGAAGTTTACATCACACACCTGCCTTCTTTTTTTCATAATTTAATGCATTTATTCAGATTACATCTCAATGGTTACCCCATCCCTTGTATCCTCCCATTCCTCCCTCCCTCCCGCTTTCACCCTATTCCCCTCAGCTAGGTCTGAGACCAATGGGGACTTCCTCGCCCACTATATGGTCATAGGCTACCAAGTCTCATATTGGTAGCCTGCTTATTCTTTCTCTGAGTGCCACCAGGCCTCCACACCAAGGGGAAGTGGTTAAATATGGGGCACCAGGGACTCAGAAATGAACTCTGGCACACCTGCCTTCTTTAGAGAAATTGGCCATTCCTCCTTTTGTGAAGTGGAGCTTTCGTTCTCCAGCACCTCCGAATTTGATCACTAGATGGCACTGTTCTCTAAGTTTCTAGTGGCTTTGGAAGGCTACTTCTGTTTAATGCCTTTTCCTTTTTCAGGAGTCATGGGTTAAATTAACCGTCTTTCCTACCAGCAAAAGAGTGTCTAGATGTTTTCTAGGCTGTTCTAGGGTGTCTTTGTCAGAATCTCGGAATTTTAACAATAACCTTGAACTTGTTGAAGTATATCTGGGTCTATTCAGTTTAGTTCAAATATTGTGTATACATATCTTGTTGCAAACTGTGAGATAAAGCTACATAAATGTAAGTCTTAAGAAAAACAGGGATTCAAGGACATCCTTTGGAGATGATACCCTGAAATATAGATCTTTTTAAAATTTTTATTTATTTATTAATTCATTCATATTACATCTTAATTGTTATCCCATCCCTTCTTTCCTCCCACTTCTCCCTCCCTCCCATTTTCCCCTTACTCCCCTCCCCTATGACTGTGACTGAGGGGGACCTCCTCCCCCTGTATATGCTCATAGGGTATCAAGTCTCTTCTTGGTAGCCTGCTATCCTTCCTCTGAGTGCCACCAGGCCTCCCCATCCAGGGGACATGGTCAAATATGGGGCACCAGAGTTTGTGTGCAAGTCAGTCCCCACTCTCCACTCAACTGTGAAGAATGTCCTGTTCATTGGGTAGATCTGGGTAGGGGTTCGAAGTTTACTGCACGTTTTGTCCCCTTGGTTGGTGCCATAGTTTGAGCAGAACTCCTAGGCCCAGATCTGCCCATCATAATGTTCTTCTTGTAGGTTTCTAGGACCCTCTGGAGCCTTCTTTTTTCACCATTTTTTATTAATTCATTCATATTACATCTCAATTGTTATCCCATCCCTTTTATCCTCCTATTCCTCCCACCCTCTCACTTTTACACTATTCCCCTCCCCTATGACTATGACTCTGTTTAGTTCTGAGCCCATTTCTCAATTGGGTTATTTGGTTTGGTCGTGTTTAATTTCTTGAGTTCTTTATATATTTTGGATATTAGCCCTTTGTCAGATGTAGGGTTGGTGAAGATCTTTTCCCAGTCTGTAGGCTGTCACTTTGTTCTCTTGACAGTGTCTCCAGCCTTACAGAAGCTTCTCAGCCTCATGAGGTTCCATTCACTAATTGTTGACCTTAAGGCCTGGGCTGTGGGTGTTCTGTTCAGGAGGTTGTCTTCTGTGCCAATGTGTTCCAGGCTCTTCCCCACTTTTTTCGTCTGACTTAGTGTCTCTGGTTTTAAGTTGAGGTCTTTAATCCACTTGGACTTGAGTTTTGTGCATGGTGACAAATATGGGTCCAATTGCATTTTGTTCATGTAGACATCTAGTTAGACCAGTACCATTTGCTGAATAAGCTATTATTTTTCCATTGAATAGATTTGGCTTCTTTGTCAAAAATCAAGTGACCATATGTGTGTAAATTCATTTCGGGATTTTCGGTTCAATTCCATTGATCAACCAGCCTATTGCTGTGCCAGTACCATGCTGTTTTAAAGATTGTTGATTTGTAGTACAGCTTGAGATCGGATGTGGAGATTCCTCTGGAGGATCTTTTATTGTATAGGATTGTTGTAGCTATTCTGGGTTTTTTGTTTCTCCATATGAAGTTGAGAATTGATCTCTCAATTTCTTTAAAATATTTTGTAGGTATTTTGATAGGGATTGCTAAAATATGGACCTTAAAGAATGGCCATGTCAGTTTGGCATGGGGGCTCAAGTCTTTAATCCCAGAACACGGGGAGGCAGGGGCAGGAGGATTGTTGTGAGTTCAAGGCCAGCCAATTCTACAAAGCAAGATCCAGGACATCCAGGGCTACACAGAGAAACCCCATCTTGGCAGGAAATAGAAAAGAAAAGAAAAAACTCAAAAGAATGGACATATATTAACTGAGGTGTAAAACATGTTTCTAAGGTGGGTAGAAAAAGAATAGATAGAACGGAGAGGCTTACCACAGTGTAGGATGTGTTGGGAACCTAGGTAGCAGGTGTTGAGCACAATAAAAAAAAGAAACAGTATGCAGTGCGGAAGTAGGTAGAGTTCAAGTCAGAGATGCAATGACAATATTAAAACCAGGAACGAATACTTTAAGCCTTCCACTTCTCCCAAGTATTTCTTGAGATAAGAACTCCCTTAACTTGCCTTAAGAAGAGCGAGCCCTGCGTGTCTCACCACCATAGAGGACACTTCATAGTAACACTGGCAATCATTTATTGACTTGCTCTGAAGTACAGAACACTGTGCTAAACCTACTTTAATACCAGCAAGGACTCTCTGCAGTCCGTTATCAGTGTCAATTTGCAGATGAGGAAATCAAGGTTCAGAAAGTTTAAATGACTTGTTCGCAATTGCTAACAAATGACAGTGCTAAGATTTGGATAGAAACAAAGGGGTTAATTGATAAGGCTAATGGGCATGGAGTTGACAGTGGCCACCAAGAGTTTCTGGAGGAAGTTAACAGGGATTAAAAATAATACTGATAATAGTAGTGAAAATACTTAACTTAAAAAATATGTGCTGTGTGTTAGACTATCCGTGCTGAGTGTTTGAGTATTGCCCCACTTAGTCCATACAGCAATCCTGTGCAGAAGGAGTATTTACTGTTCCTAATTTGCAGGGGAAGTGAGTGATTTCAGTTTTTCCCAGGAACATGTGTATTGTAAGTGCTTATGCTGGATTTCTGAGCAAGAATGAGGGCATTTGGAAAAGAAGAGATGAATAGCAAGTAGGCGGGGCATGAACCAGCATGAAGATTGAAAATAACAGCAAGTGGAGACTACTGGGTAGGGAGGTGGGGATTCCTGTGAGGTTAGGATTGTGAGGCTGGAGAAATGCACAAGAGCTACATTGTGCAGAGCTTAAGGTACCCTATGGTCAGTTGAAGCACAGTGGGATTTTTAAGCAGGACAGACCTAATCCTCTCAGCATGATGATTTCCTGACTTTATTTTTAAAAGATTTATTAACTCCAGTGTGTGTGTGTGTGTGTATCTGTGTGTGTGTCTGTGTGTCTCTCTGTGTGTGTATGCCTCTGTGTCTCTATGTGTGTGTATGTTTGTGTCTCTCTGTGTGTGTGTCTCTCTCTCTCTCTGTATGTCTGTGTCTGTCTCTCTGTGTGTGCCACTGTGTATGTGTCTGTGTGTCTGTCTGTGTGTGTCACTGTGTGTGTCTGTGTGTCTGTCTGTGTGTGTCACTGTGTGTGTCTGTGTCTCTGTGTGTATGTGAGTGTGTGTGTGTGTGTGTGTGTGTGTGTGTGTGTGTGCGCGCGCGCGCCCATGCATGCGAGTATAAGCCTGCCTGTGCTTATATCTGCGGATATCCCCAGAGACCAGAAGAGATGTTAACCTAGAAGCTTGCCCTTTTGGAAGTGTGTCAGTGGCACAAGAGATGGAGAGTGTAATGGGAGAATGAGTATGGTGAAATACATTATATACGCGTATGGATATATTATGATAAAACCTATTTTTGTGCAATTGTTACCCACTAATTAAAATAATAAATTGCTAAAATAAACCAAATGAGGCCAACTAGGACTGTCCAGTCTGGAAAGAGAAGAAGACAGTCTTTGCTTTCCAACCCCTTAAGGGCCAGCAAACTGCAAAAAAGCAGGTGCAGACTGAGAGCAGGAAACACAGAATCTGGTGGTGGAGCTTTGTTCTGTTTTATTTGCTTGCCACACAGGGGCACTCAACTCATTTCCTGTGGCATTATTTCTAAAGACATAAAGCCTGACATTTTCATTAAGACTTACAATATCTATGTCATAAAATCAAATTCCAAGAGAGAGACACAGCCTGATGGTAATAAAAAATGCAACCTAAGACTGGATCATAATGGGAACCTCACAAACGTGTGACATATGCTTGCATGGGTAAAAATATCAGCCTTTTTGTCCTAAGTCCCAGGGCAGCATAACCTAGTCAGATAGTCCTAGAAGATCTAGTTATATCTCCCAAGGGTTCAAATCACTTAATTTTCCCTTTAGACTTGAAGAGTTTCCAAGAAAATCCTTCAACCATTATCTCACTGAGTGATAAAAAACGCGCTCATACCTTTATAATAGAGGGTGGATGGATCAGGACTTGGTGGGTTTTGCGGTTTAAATGCATACTCAACAGTGTTAATTATAGGGAGGAGGCCACTTTATTTTATTAAAGATAGTCTAAACACGTCTGCTTAGAATCTCTGTATGACAAGATTGTTTCCTGCCAAGAGAGTTCTACCAGGACAAATGTGAAACAAGTAAAATAAATAAGCACGAAACAATGAACACTAGAAAAAGTAATTTCAATGGAGGCAGAAAGGAGAATGTGAAGTCTACTGAGGCATGATGTAATCTATCAGGCCCAACTCCATTAAGTCTCAAATGTTAAACCAAATTAACAATATGAATTGTTCTGTGTAATGGCTGAGCACATACATTCTGGGATTAGGATACCTGAGTGTAAATAGTGACTGTTTTTTTCTCCTTGTGATCTCCTTTAGTCAGTTGTCCTCACACCGCTTCTCATGTTTGTTATTGTTATTAACTGACTCCTACTAGGTTATTAGTTCCATGAATATGGCAAAAGGTCATGTAATAGGTTTTATACAAGTATTTGTTTTAAGTTGAATAGAATTGTTAGCTTCCTGATCATGGACAGTTTGCCTTTATGTCTCAGGTTTGGCCCTGTGTTAATTGAGGATGATTGTAAGACACAATGTGTTTTGGGGGAGGCATCTTTCAAAATTGATAGTGTCTAACATCTAGCAAGTCTTTAAAATAGTGGTTATAAAAGAAAATACTCGGGTGGGCAATATGCTGAAACAGGTAACTCAATAGGCTACAACCCTTCCTTGAAAGTGACATTTTATTTGGTTAAAAACATGTTCTATAGTAAATATAGCAAGAATGTTGGAGTATAATTTTTTCAACCTAATATTATTATTGATCATTTGGGAATTTCACATAGTGCATCCCAATCACATTCATTTCCCAGTCCTTCCGTGTCCAACCCCACTCTTGTAACCCTCCCCCAAAGAAAATAAAAATTAATAAGAACAACAAAAAATTCAACAACCCCACTGCTCCTTTATCAACTGCAGCCTTCTCTCACCCATCACAGCTGTCAAGTCTCCAGTTCCACCTTGTATGTACCACTGTGCTCCTCCATCTTTCTCGACTCTCCATTACGTAATCGCTCACTGTAGTTGCATTGGAAGCTTCACAAACATCTTTACTTGCGAATGTTTATTGCAATGAGTCATTGGTCTGTTTCAAGGCCTCTGGCTGCTGCTACACCATCAATACAGGACTCTTGCTAAGACTCCTCTCAGGTATCCTGTTGTTGCCCTGAGTCATGGAGATCCTGTGGCTATGGTTCCACAGGGGTGGCCACTTCACATACTCTAGCAGCTCATAGATGGGGTAGATGTTGGAAGTGGGGCAACTCAAAGCCTCAGATCTGGACCTGGGTGGAAGCTAAATTGGTCAGCCCAGGCCTCTCCTAGGCCTCCCTACCAGGTACGGCGAGGGCCAGGGCCAGCTTTCCTAGGCCCAGGCTACCAGGGTCAGCTTTCCCTCAACCATACCACCACCAATGCTTCTGAGTGGGTGGGGGAGGGGATGGTATCAGTTCAGCAACACCTTTTGGCATCAACATTGTTTCAGGAGGCAGCCCAGACCACAGAAATCCACATGGCCTTCAGTGGACATGACCAACCCTGGCCACAGACATCAACACAACCTCTGATCATATCTGGACAACTACCCACTCAGGGCCTTCAGTGCCTTCATGTACCTCGGGCCTCATCATGGCCTTAGGTGCTTTCACATGCCATTCACGTAAACATGCCCCCTCCTAGACAACAATCCCAAGGGCATCACTAAGTCATCAGTTAGTAGCACTGACTGCTTATATCCACATGGATCTTAGGCTTCATTGTGTCCTGGGGCAGCAGCAACGACCACAGACATCAACATGGTCTCTGGTAGGAACACAGACCATAGAACTCCTTCTAAAAGGTTCAATTTAGAAAGTGAACCTCTTCACTTCCCTTCCATTCCCTTCCCTTCCCTTCCCTTCCCTTCCCTTCCCTTCCCTTCCCTTCCCTCCCCTCCCCTTCCCTTCCCTTCCCTTCCCCTCTCTTCTCTTCTCTTCTCTTCTCTTCTCTTCTCTTCTCTTCTCTTCTCTTCTCTTCTCGGGCCACTCTCACTGCCCAGAGCCAAGGGGATCCCATGGCTGGCAGCATGTTGCTGGGGAGGGGTGGTGGTGGCTGAATCTGTGTCTATATAAGCTCCCGGCTGTTGCACACCACCTCTAGCACAACAACCCTACTGGACAATGACAGCATGTCTACCTCAGCCCCCTCTCTCACTTGTCACTGCCATTATACCTCCAGTTCTGCCTCTCCTCATAGGGCAAACATCACTCTGTTTCTCTATCTTTTCCACTTTTCATCTCATATTTGATCATCATAGTGGTGTCCGCTACCCCATCCCCAACCCACCCCTGGTATGCAGTAAGGAAGGGAGCTGCAGCCTGAGTGTCTCTTAAGCCTCATCACTCCCCCACTATAAATTACTGATCATGTATACTTTGGTAAGCTTTATATTTTTCTCTGTATTATTGCATGTCAGTGGCTTTAAACATGTTTCTTTCTTTCCTATGGATGGATAGGTGAGACTTTATCCCCTCCTGTTAAATCTAGAAAAGCAAGTTTGTAATCCTTGGAAAGTTAGGAAGTGCGTTCTGAGGCTAATGACACACACACACACACACACACACACACACACACACACACACACACACACACACCCCACACCACACCCCACACCACACCACACACACCACAAACACCACACACACACCACACACTACATCACACACACCACACACACCATACACACACACATGCACACACACACACACGCACACACACACACACACACACACACACACACACACACACACACAGTTCTCTTTTCTCTCTGCTTCGAATTCTAGGCATATGTGAGTCATTTGACTACTCAAAAGCTACTGTGCAGTTCAGTAAGTTAGTTGACTACATGTAAGCCCTTGGTTTGTCACTTTCAGACTTTGGATTCTTTCAGACCAAACACTGGACATGTAAGTGAATAAAGCTTCAGATGATCCCCACCCCCTTCACCTGCCCACCAGCCACTGCCACACCATAGAGCAGAAGAAACTCTTCCCATAGTGCTTCTTCTGAACTCCTAACCTGAGGAAACTTTGAGCTGAGGGAAATCACAGTGATTTACAAATTTTCATAATTTAAAGAAAGACCATTCTAAGGGACATCTCCCTTCCATCATGCTGTCCCCCCTCCAATTCACGTTTATGTCATTTGATCAAGAACCAGGGCGTGTCTTAAGAGTAAGCAACTATATGATGATGCCATTTCATGGTCACTGAAAATCCAGAATGCATCACTTCCTTCTTAGGTCAAGATGTGTTTGAAGGGTCTCATCTTGGAAACCCACTATTCAGAAGTTTATAATTTCCCCAAAGGCATAGAGGTAGCAAAGGCATGGAGAAAAAGAAGCAGTTCTTGTGGTGTGGGCATCCTGATAATAAAGGGCTTTTGCTGTAGCCTTCAGAAGCTCCGAGCAAATAAACTTCTAGCATAAAATAAAACAACATCAGGAGCTATTCATTGTATTACTTTAAAATTTCACCCCATCACTAAGCCTACTACCCTTCCTGAGCTGTCCATTATTTGTTGATAAACTTGGCAACCATCTCGTGATTACCACAATTATATTGTAGAACATTGCAATCTGTAGTGGAACATCTAAATTAGGAAGGGGCTATGGATTAGTGATTCGTGGTCATCAGCTAACTCTCTAATTGGTAAAATAGTCTCAATTATATATATTCAAAAATCCCATGAACATTATCTAGCTGCCTTGACACCAAGCATTTGCAGTGGTAGAAAAATACATTGAACATTAACTCTTCGTGGACAGATAGAAACAAACTAATTCCTTCTCTTTTTAAATGGCTAAAGTATAATTTTGTTCCATATAAGTATTGAAAATAATGCATAAATTGAATAACTAGTTTGCATTTAAAATATAGGGCTATAAGAAGTTTCAATACCATCAAATGGCTCCTCTGTATTTTGATCTCTGAGAAGTTCTGGATGCCATTAAAAGCTAGCGTTTTAGCTGGGTATGGTGGTCCATGCCTTTAATGCCAGCATTTGAGAGTCAGAGGCAGGTGAGACTCCGAGTTAGAGGCAAGCCTGGTCTACAGAGTGGGCTCCAAGGCAGCCAGGTCTCTGTAGAGAGAAGCTGCCTCAAAAAAAAAAAAAAAAAAAAAAAAAAAAAAAAAAAAAAAAAAAAAAAAAAAAAAAAGAAAGAAAGAAAGAAAGAAAGAAAGAAAAACTAGCATTTTGAGGGTTAAAGGGGATAAAACAAATGACGAAGGATGTAGTTTAATGCAGGAGTTGTCTTTAAATTTCTTTCTTACCTTGAGGTCCAGGTAATACTTAAACAAACAACGACTCATGGGGTAGAATGCAAAGACCAGGAACAAGAACAAATACAAAGTGTAGAAACTATGGAATCTCGTATGCAGACTATTCATCTAATTTTTGCAGAAAAGTGGGAGGGGTGCAAAGTGCTGAAGTGAGTTGAAACAGCCTTTCCAGGATATGAATGTCTTGGTGCAAAGCTGAACTCCCTTCCTTGAATCCAAACAGGGTAGCAGCATACAAGAATACTGTTCTATTGCACTATCACCTCTCTGGGGCCAGAAAAGTGTATATGCTAGATTGTAGTTCACCCTGTTGTCAGGAGCACAAAATCTCCCAAATGGTGCTGACCAGCAGAGGGCTCTATGCGACCTTCAATAAAGGCTATTCAAAAAGGCCACACGAAGAGATGACCACTGGTTGCTGTTGCTGCTGCTGCTGCTGCTGCTGTCACAACTTTATGTTGAAAAGGAAGAGAAAGAGAAAGAGAAGGAGGAGGAGGAGGAGGAGGAGGAGGAGGAGGAGGAGGAGGAGGAGGAGGAGGAAGAGGAGGAATTGGAGGCCAGTGGTAGAGAGCCTCTCAGTGGATGGCAGCTCCTGAGACCTGAGCTCAGTGGTTCTCAACCTTCCTAACGATGCTACTCTTTAATGCGGTTTCTCATGTTGTGCTGACCCACCAACCATAAAATTATTTTGTTGCTTCTTCATAACTGTAATTTTGCTGCTTTTATAAGTCACAATATAAGTATCTGATATGCAAGATATCTGATATGCTAACCTTCAACAGGGTACAAGGTTTAAAACCACTGCTTTACATGGCTTGTTGATGTCCTGCCTTGCTCCGGCTTCTCCCAGAACCCCATGAATATTAATCACTAGTGGTTATCCCCTTCTGTATGCCATCATCTCATTCTTATCTGTATTCTTCCTGACAATTTTTATTCTTTTCCCTCAATCACTGTGTCTGTTCCCATCTCTCTTGTTTCTTCAAAAGTGTTGTCTCTTTTTTTGCCCTAGATTCCCCCCCCCAAACTCTTGAGATTCTCATCATCTCATCCTCACTTCTCTGCATTTTTGTCCATTATTTGATCTTTTGCTCTTTTATCACTTAAAAAAATTGCTTTCTCACTTCATCTTCTTTCTTGTCTCTGATCACATGGTTCTATTCTCTCCCATTTTGTTCTACTAATTCAGCATATACACCACTCTATAGCCAGGGCATACACACTGGTGACTTGTAAGTCAAATTTGGCTCAGTGGTTTCTTTGGCAGATAGAGTGGGTTTTTTCTCCTTAATAAATTGTTAATTTTAAACAATCAGGCGGTTTCTTTTATACAATTCTGGATGTCAAGCTGTACTTGAAAACAGAGTTCTGCTAACTCAGTGATAATCAGGCAGTGCTCGACTAGGCTGACCTTTTGAATCTTCAGTGATCCACAAACCCAGCAAGGCTCATTCCCTGAGGTTCTGAAGGCATTTTCAAGCTGCAATCTCTGGCAAATCTCTCAATTTGGGTAAATATCACCTCATTAATGCCTTTTTCATTAATTTGAGATACCACCACACTGTCTAGCAAACAGTGGGACCTCGGTTGATAGTACTTCTTGTCTTTTTGCTGTTATTTCCACCTTCCGTATTGATATTCAATTTCTCTTCTTTACTTCTAGTATCCTTCAATTTCTCTCACTCCTCTTTATTCACTTCAGATATATGTATAGTCTTTTAATTAAAAGTCTCAAAAAGTCTCTCCTCTTAGTTTCTTTATGTTTTCTCGTCAACCATTTTTTCAAACACCTCACATGATTTTATATATATATATATATATATATATATATATATATTAATTTATTCTTGATATATCTCAATGGTAATCCCATCCCTTGTATCCTCCCATTCTTCCCTCCCTCCCATTTTCCCCTTATTCCCCTCCCCTATGACTGTGACTGAGGGGGACCTCCTCCCCCTGTATATGCTCATAGGGTATCAAGTCTCTTCTTGGTAGCCTGCTATCCTTCCTCTGAGTGCCACCAGACCTCCTCATCCAGGGGACATGGTCAAATATGAGGCACCAGAGTACGTGTGAAAGTCAGTCCCCACTCTCTACAACTGTGGAGAATGTCCTGTCCATTGGCTAGATCTGGGTAGGGGTTTGAAGTTTACTGCCTGTATTGTCCTTGGCTGGTACCATAGTTTGAGCGGGGCCCCTGGGCCCAAATCTGCCTATCATAATGTTCTTCTTGTAGGTTTCTAGGACCCTCTGGGTCCTTCTACTTTGCTATTCTCCCATGCTTCTCTCATCTAGAGTCCCAACTTTTTCAAATCTACAATCACTTAGGATATTGGTAAGAAAAGCCTGTGGGTGTGTCTGTGAGATAATTTTCAAAGATGCTAAATGGAGTTGGGAAGACCTAGCCTGGAAGTAGGTGGCTCCATCTTGCCAGCTGGGGAGCCAGAAAAAATAAAAGAGAAAAAAGGAGAGAGTGAGAGTTAGTTGCACCAGGTCAGGCAGCTCATATCTATCTGTAATCCCAGCTCCAGGGGATTCCACACATCCAACCTCTAAAGACACCTGCACTCACTTGCACATACTTGCTGCATACACACACACACACACACACACACACACACACACACACACACACACTCCTAGACATAATTAGAATTAATTAAAAATAGACAATTAAAATATGTTTTAGAGTAATACGAGTATTTGATCAAGCTTATTGTTATCACTGCAACATGTTTTTATAGCAAAATATTCCATCCTATGTAATGCAAACTGGCCTCAAATTCTCAAGCCATCTGCTCCAGTTCCAAGAGATGGGGTTAGGAGTATGTAGAACCATGCCTGGCAAAAGGAAGCTTCATGTTAGTAATAGTGAAAAGACACCAGGTGATGAGTGTGGATGCCTTCTAAGTTTGACCTTAATAAAGAAAGACAAGACAATGAGTGTCCTCCAGGAATCTAAATGGAAATAAAATTTTCATAGATCTGGGGGACTGTCTTGCTCTGATTAGTGCTTTATGGGGTACTTAGATCTTTTAATAGAGATTCCACCAACTCCTTTAGCTTGATTTCCAGAATCACACTTCTGATAAGGGATCAGAGATTTTGCTATAAAAATTATTAGTATGATAATGTCTGTGAAATGACAGCACTCGTTACATAACACACACACAAATACACATGCCCAAAATCGGGGAAATGTTCAGCTATACAATACAACATGAATGGAAACACTAACAGACACATTCTCAATTGTTCTGTGTGAATTTAAGCTTTGATCCTGGGATCCTGGGAATATAGTGCTGCCATTGATGCTTAGAGGACAGGTGATGTGGCAAAGCAATGCAGAGTAGATGAGGATTAAGTTCAAATCCATGTGCTAAGAGCACCAGTGTGTTACACAGCTGAAGATCTTCTGTAAGCAGCCTATGTGCTAGCAAGACAATTATTCTACATATTTAATTGAGCCAATAAAGCAAAAGACACAGGTTCTTGAGATTTACATTTTTATTGAAAACTAATCTTTATAGAGCTTATGAATCTGCCCTTTTTGTTTGTTTCTTTGAGTTAAACTGTCACGTAGTTTAGGCTGGCCTTGAACTCACAAGGAGCCATGAATAAGCCTTAAGTCCTGATCTTCCTGCTTCTACATCCCAAATGCTGAGATTACCAGTATGGGTCCCAACGCTGTCTAGGAATCTGCATCTTAATAGCATTTCATGTGACTGTGTCACAGAAGTTATTTGTAAAATCTTTGGTCCATATGGATGATGCAAAGGGTCAGAAAGCAATATGTCCTGCTAAAGAGCAGTCACCCCTAACTAGGCCTTTAGATGCTGAGTGAATGTAGTTGCTTTTGCATTGCAACTGTCCTCACTGCCCTGACTGTAAACTAAATCACATATTTCCCTTACTTTGCTTTAGCATCTCATGATTAGTGGCTATCGTGTAACTTAGGGCTATCTGAGAGTCTCAGTACCTGGGTAAACGGTGGAATTGGGAGAGGGCATCTGAGATGAAGATGGAATTGTTTGTTCTGAGTATCAAGGTTTGATAGTATGACTTGAGTTGAGTTTGTTATTTTGAGAGCCATCAATTTAGAACATGGAGCAATAGACTAATGTTAAAGATAAACAACTCAGAGTTTTTTATACTGGATCATATATTACATCTCCACTGCATGAAATTAAATGATCTGGCAACTACTTTATCTGTATACACAAGCAATCAGGACCATCCAGGCTGTCCACTACTGACCATGGACTCATAATTGCTAAGTCCTCACCTCACTTCATGCTTTTGCTAGCATAGTTCTCCTTGCCACACGGAATCTTATCTTGGGAATGATCAAGCAAGAAATGAAGGCATCCAGAAAACACAATCTGTGTTTTAGGAGCCATGGAACTGACGATATCTATGAGACTGTAAAATCAAAGAAACACTGAGCCAAGAGAGGCATTAAATGAGGAGGAGAGTTTAAAGCTGTTTATGTTTCTAGAGAGACCAATAAAAGCTAACTGACTCCTCTTCTCTACAATCTACAAACAAGGGTTTACTCAATGAAACCAATGGTAAATAAAAATGACACGAGAAAATGAACTACATTTGTATGGAGTTTGCCTTCATGGAAATCACTGCTAAAGGAAGCTATAAACTATAATGGCAGAGCCATGCTTTAAGCCTGGATGGGATAGATTCAACTTTAATAACATTTGCATCTTTTGCCCAAGTGAAGGATAATGCATCTTCATGCTTCAAGCTCCAAGCCCACAACTTGGTAGAGTAGAGGAAAATGAAGCTTCAGAGAAGGAATCTTGGCTCCTAAGAAGGGCCATATACAATGAGAATGCACTGAACACTTGCCTTTTCTTCTTTGAGTCTGTGTGATCTGGGGCTTGGCCCATCTTAAGGTTCACACATCTATGCATTGCAGGTTTGGAAGTGATGTTTAAATGGGCCGAGTACAAGTCTGTGATTTTGCAAATGAAAACAGAGGCCATTAGGTGACTTGTTTAACCTTTCAAATCTAGTTATGTGAATAGATAAAGGTAGAAATGTACAAACACTCCCTTATGTACTATGTGATTATGTCCTGATAGACCCATTAAAATATACATTATATATATATATATTACATATGTATGTATGTGTATGTATGTATAGATAGATAGATAGCTGGATAGATAGATATAGATGTTGAATCCATGTAAGTTTTTGAACACATAGTTTAGCCACATGATATTGGGGTTTCAGTTGCTTACCTTTTGTAATCATATGGCTGATTGGGAGTGGTGGCTCTACGTATCAGTGATCAATGATCAATGTGTCAGTGAGAGCATTGTTCTACATACTGGTAGCCCAGGGCAGGGACATGTGGTATCAAAATTCATAATTTTAGATGTAGTTTCCACTCAAGGCATATTGCTTTCATGCAACTGAAAAAGTGTCATTATTCAGACCAGGAGTGAGAGACCATCTGAAAGTAAAGTAGATACTTGGTGTGGTACAGATTAAATGCTCAAATGCTATTTTGAATCAACTAGCTCTGTGGTTCTCAACACCATCCACCAGAGTTCTTCAAGTACTGGACACTGCATAATTAGATTGGGATCTGACTAAATGCTGAAGCAGCCACATGAATGTCTAGAGATTAACTTAAGGATGTGGGGGAAATATGGGTATTCCAACTTTGAAGAGACAAGGTATCCAGGACACTCAGTTCTCATAAAATTTATCAATTTCATTAAACTCTCTCAAGATTCTCGTATCTAATATAACCATTCCAGTGCATCCTGACTGAACTATCTACCTTGCTTGGCCTATACATACTAGACTGTTTTCAAAAGCCTTTTTTATTATTACATTTTTTATTCTTTACATATACATTACCCATATATAACATAAACTACCTACAGCAATAAGAACCATTAAAAACTCAGGAATTACATAAATGTTACATTCTTAGTGTTTTGGCTATTTGTATTTGGCCTTAAAGAAAACATCTTTCCTATCTTGGTGCACCTAAAATTCTGAATGTAAATCAATATCTATCATATTTTGTCATTTTCAAGTTAAGAATCTATCTAGACCTAAAAACATCTTAATCTCTAAACAACTGAGCTTAATTGTTAAGCTAAATGTCAAGATAATTATGCCTTCAGAAAAGAAAACCACCAAAACAAAAGTTTTGGCATTGGGAGAGCTATTTCCTTTTAAATTCAACTCAGAATTATCATTCAGGAACACAATTAAATTAAAGGCCTCTGATCAACTCTGTTGAAGTTCCACTAAGACTTTTAGGCTTGGTTTTGGTTCCTAAATAGGCCTTTCTAACAGTTATGTAGTAGTAACTCACTCGAATTTTTAATATGTAGTTCTTTACAGTATAATGATGTTGACTGCATAGCCACATATTCATTGGCCATTCGTCTCCCTCTTCGTCCCTGTCCCCTTATCCCTTCCCCCTCCCTCTCCTCCCTTCCCTCCCTCCCCTCCTTCCCCTCCCTCCTCCTCCCCCTCCCTCCCACCCTCCATTTCTCTCTCTCATCTCTCTCTATATTTATCTATCTCTCTATCTCTGTCTCTATCTTTATCTCTCTCTGTGGTGCTGGACCATACCTAAAGCCTCATTTATGTTAATCAAGCACTCTACTGCTGAAGTATAATGCCTGCACACATTCATAGACCTATGCTGTTTCTTCAACCTATGCTCATTTCACACCATTCATTATTTATCTTTTGTATTACTTGTGTGGCCCTATGAAATTTATTATTATGTGGCCCTTTAGTTTGGATGACTTTATGCTAAAAAAATTTCTAACTTCCAAAGTGATGGTACTGGGTGGTGACTGAGTTGTGAGTATGAAATCTTTATAATTGGAAATAGTGGAAATACAAAGAGGCTCAGGGAGGCTTGCTCGCCCTTTTCGTCATGTGAGGACACAGGAGAAAGACGGCTGTCTCTGAACCAGGAAATAAGCCAGCAGACTTCACCAGACTGCTGGTGCAGATTTGGTGTAGTTTTATGTTTATGGCTTTGCCAGCAGAATTCACTTTTTAATAGTATATCCAGTTGTTTGCTAGTATAATAAATCTAATTGATTTCTTATGCTAGCACTGAAACATGTGACTTTGTTAAGTCTATTTATTAGTTCAATCAGTTGTTTTTAATTCCTTAGGAATTTGTGTTTATGTATGTGCTCAAGTGTTGTGTGTACATATGGTATATGCACATATATATGTTCGGACAATGTAAGTGCAGAGACAAAAGAAGGAGTATGGTTTCAGGCATGTGTTTTATCACCCCTAACTTTTTACATATGTGCTAGGGCATAAATGCAGGCCCTTATATTCGCTACTGAGTCATTTCTTCAGAAACTCTTTAGAATTTTATCCTTAAGTAGCTATGCCATTTGCAGACAAAGTGATTTTAATTCTTCCTTTCTAAAATGTATACTTTTTATTATTTTTGTATGATTAATTTGGTATGTCAGATATGTCAAAAATCGTGACTTAAACATTAAACATTGTATCAGTGCATATGGGATTAGATGTGTATTTTTTCTAGATATTCTTTATCGATTGATAAACTATTCTTAGTTTGCTTCAAATTTTAATCATCAATGAATGCTAATTATGTCAAATGTTTCTTTTTCACATGATTATAATTTTTCCTTTATAGTCTTAGGATAAACTCTGCTTGGTACTGGATTATTATTCTATTAATATATTGCTCAAGTTCTTCTTACTAATACTGTATTAAGCATATTTATGCCTGTGCTCTTAAGGGATACTGATCTCTAATTTTCTTTTCCTTTAATATCTTGCCAGATTTTGATGTTGGAATTAAACTGAGTTCATAAAATGCTATGAAATTTGTTTACCCTTTTCTCTTTTGCCTGAATTTATAATGTTCATGTTGGCTGCTCCTTAAATGCTTGATAAACATCATCAATTAAACAATCTTGGCCCAAAATTTTTCAGAGAAAGTTTTTGGTGATCTTTTTATTTCTTGAATAAATATGACATTTTTTTCATGTTTTTTATTTTAGTTTGAACTGGTTTTTAAATTATTTGGACATAAGTATGTGCATGAATGTGTGTGTGGTGTGTGTGTTTGTGTGTGTGTGTGTTTGTGTGAAAGAGAGAGAGAGACAGACAGACAGAGAGACAGACAGACAGACAGAGACAGACTGACAGAGACAGACAGACAGAGAGAGAAAAGTGAGAAAGTCAGAAGATAGTGTGAGGTGTGAGATTGCCTGAAACTGGAATTACAGTTGACTGTGATCCACTTGATGTGGGTGCTGGGAACTGAACTCTGGCTCTAAGCAAAAGCAACACACACTCTAAATCTCTTCCGCCAATTCTCCAGCTCCTGTATCATTTTTGATGTTGTGTTTCAGAGTAGTTTTTCTTTTTTCTTTTCTAAAATAATGTATCAAGCATATTTGAAGACAAAAACAACAACAAAAACAAAAGTCAATTAGGAGAAATTAAGCATTGTGTGTTTGACAATAAAAAGTATTATTTTTGCATGAGTGATGCTGATATTTTGATCATATTTTTAAAAAGAGTTCTGGGTTACTAAAACAGTTATGGATAAATATATATGATGTCTGGAATTTCCTGCAAATAATCCCATTTATCTCCTGCCATTAGCTGTGCATTCAAGAACAGATAGAAGGACAAACATCTTTAAGAGCAAGACACGGAATGTGTATATGACTTGTTTTCTCTCATTCCATAGGCCACAATCATGCCACCGCTAGTGTCAATGGAGTTTGGAAATCCGGCCTAGTGGAGCAGCCATCCATTTCAGTCAGAATGGTATTACTATCCAGGAAGGGAATGGCAGACACTGAGGGACCTTAAATTTCATCAAATACATTGAATTTCTTAGGAAAAAATTAAGTCCCTTATTGATACATTTTTCATATCTTCAGATTAATTAATATTAAATAATATTGGTAAATTATATTTTTCTGTGGGGCTCGTGAACTGTGCCTCCAGGGGAACTGGCATGGGACTAGCAAGATTGGAGTATATTCAAACCCCAGAAATCTCAAACTTGAGATTTAAATCTCATCCTGAGAACAAAGCTCTCTCTTTGTTTTTCATGCCTGCTTCAAGAGCATGTGACACAGCCCTCAAGGTTACAGGCAGTCAGTCACATGAGCTTGTCTCTTGTTCTTTCTCCATGCAAATATAGCTTTGCCAGCAACCTAGTCCCAGTTAGTGACATGTCATCCTCAAAACCCCTCCCACTGCTTAGGTTTTTAAATACCTGTTTCACAAGAAGTAAATGGGCCAGCACCATATATTTCATCAAAGATCATCTGAGACTAGTCATTTATTCTGGGGAAAGACAGGCTTCGGAGTTTATCAATTTTCTAATTTCCAATTTGATTCATTGTTTCACCCATTGAATGTTTGAAATGTTTTAACTCATTTCCCAATATTTTACCCCCAGGAAGCTTCTTCTCATTGAGTTTTCAGTTAATTTCACCAAGGTCAGAGAACAGACTTATGATAACTGTAACTTGGCTTGGCATAGTGAAATATTACAAACTGAGTGGCTTGAGACAATAGAATCATGCTCTTACAAGCCTGAAGTTTGGAAAGTCAAACTCAAAATGTTGCTATAACTAAGTTTCTTCTGCCACATGGAGGGTACAATCTTTCTTTGCATCTTTTTTGCTACTGGTGATTTCTTGGTAATACCTGGTGCTTCTTTGCTTTCATCTGTACCATTTTGGGCTCTGTTTCCATCATCTCACAATGTTGCTCCCATCCTATGTCTCTGCTTCTCTTTTTACCATTTTGAATTGAAAGCCAACTTTGCTTGAGTAGACTCTTCTCTGCTTACCTGGTCACTCTGATGCCGTGGTTTACAAATAAAATCACATTTGAAGGTATTGCCAATTAGTCTTTAAACACATTTCTTTCTTTGGGACACAAAATTCTTGCAACAATATTAATCTTTTAAAGTTGTATTGAAACTGAAAACACATTTTCCCTTATATAAATCCATCTTGTTTAATATATCATGAACATTTGAAAATTTTGCATTCAAAAGTTTGAGGATATAGTGTGAATAATAATGTTGCTCTGTGATATTTGACCCAACTAATATTTTTTATTTTATTCAGTCTGTTACTGTGAAAGATATGTTTAAATATTCACCTATGTTTATCATTTCAGGGATAGATAACACCAAAGGCTCATAATCACTGCAGAAGAGGAGACGGAAAGAATATAAGAACCAGATGATGAGGACATAGTATATATGTCTTCCCTTTATTTGCTGCCACACATTTTGACAACCTCTTCTTTTCTCATATCTATGGTTGGTCCAAAGTATCCTTTTGTTCCACAGTTCAGAACCAGTTTTCTATCCAATCATCCACTGATTCTAGGACATAAACTAAAGCCTGCCCCAGGCATGAAGCTGTAAAGGGGAAATTTGCCATTTACATTAATTCCTTTTTATATCATGACCACAAATGCAATGTGACCAGCTGCTTTAAGCTCCTGCTGCTTGACTTCACTACCATAATGTACTCTACTTTTAAGTGTGAACCAAAATACATTCTTTCTCTGTTAAATTGCTTTTCCAAAGGTGTGCATGAATGCTTGGCCCATAGAGAGTGGCAGTATTCGTAAGTTTGGCCTTATTGGAGTAGGTGTGGCCTCGCTGGAGGAAGTGTGTCCCTGTAAGGGTGAGCTTTGAGGTTTTCTATGCTCAAGCTATGCCCAGTGTAGCACACAGTCTCCTTCTGCTGCTTGTGGATCAAGATGTAAAGCTTGCAGCTCCTTCTCCAGCACCACGTCTGCCTGCACACTGCCATGCTTCTCACCATGATGACAATAGACTAAAGCTCTGAAACTGTAAACCAGCTCCAGTTAAATGTTTTCATTTATAAGAGTTGCCATGGTCATGTTGGCTCTTCACAGCAATGAAACACTAACTAAGACAATTACGTCAATTGTTGGTGATTAATACAACAATTAGTTATTCTCAATTACATATTTTGTCTCAGAATTCACTTCAAGCTGTGATTTACATGTAATCGTATCTTCTTGTTACTCATAGTCTTTAGACTATAAGTTGCCAAGGACATAACTTTTTCATGTTTATGGTAAAATCACCACAAAGCACGCTGAACTGTACAATCACATTTTTTACTCTTTCTTTTCATTGCTTCCACCAATATTTCATTTGATGAAGCAAGTTTTATAGCCATGGCCAATATAAATGAAATAATATAAGAAAATGTGCTCTTCCAGCAGAGAAGAGAACAAAAGATAAAAATTCATAGACAAAAAATAAGTATAACGTTAGTGATCTTATTCCTGCTTTTGTCCATTAGAACATGATTTAACAGAGCCATGCTTTGCTCACTGGTAAAGTTCCAAGTACATAAAAAGGTATCAGAGATATTATAGTTCCTGAATAATTCTTGCTAGAAAGTATGCCTGATTGGAGTATTGATGGAATTCTTTGGTCTCTTCTCCTTTCTACAATATCACCTAGTTTTGGTCTTTTCAATGACAGTGCAGTAGGAGTTGAACGTGCTTTTCTGAGAGGATACTACTAGGGCATGTGCATTCTCAACATGACAGGTGTGAGGGATGAGCCCTCAGGGCTCGGTGGCTCACTTTGAGTCATGAGAAGAGTCTGGAGGTTGAGAGAGCATGACCTATTACTCTAAGAGCAATATAGCATTTTGCCTGCTATGGCAAATGCAAAACAAAGACCATGACAGGCAGCCTGTTGAGCATATCTGACTCAAACAAACAGAAAAACACAACAGCCCAAAATAAAACAAAAACAAAAACCAATGGTGGAAATAGCAGAATGTGAAGTGTAGGCTTTTTCTTTCTTTCTTTCTTTCTTTCTTTCTTTCTTTCTTTCTTTCTTTCTTTCTTATCCTGAAGCAAATATTATCTGTGCCATATCTCATTTCTGCCACATCCTGTACTAAGATAGTTGCCATACAGACACAGGATTAGAGCAATTACCTTTAATTTGTTAATGATTTGTAATGGCATAATATTTTATCTACTTTGTCACTAAATGGAGTAGCCCTATAAGCAATTATGGAGCTGATAAGTGGGAAAGAAGCTACCCGAGAACAAATGGCTTCTGGATAATAATACTTTTACACACACACACACACACACACACACACACACACACACACATATACACACAGACACACACACACACACACACACACATCAATGTCTAGGGCTTAACCACAAAGATGCTGAATTAATTATTCTGCACATTAGACTTTTTTTTTTTTTTAAAAGAAAAGTTCCTCAAGCAATTCTAGCATGTAGCACAGCATGAGACCTACCACTTAGTGCTGAATTGTTACCACAAACTAATAAACACATGATGGATGAGAGCACCACAGAATTTCTCTATGTTGAATCTTCCTTAATCATATAATAGCATACTGTTATCTTACTTATCTTTAAACCAAAACCCTCTAGTTCTCCCTCTAGGGATGGTTTTCTTTTTATAGAATAACTTTTGGAAAGGGTTGCCTTTCTCTAGCCACTGATTTCTTTCCTCCCACACTGTCCTGGATACATTCTAATAAGGCTTAGATTCCACTCCTCCAAATCTGCTCTTCTGAAGAACATCAGAAACATCCACTTTGAAAACTACAAAGAAATTGAACAGCTCTCAGTTGACCCATTGGCATACTTTCCCAAGACCATTATTCCCTTCTCCTGCCTCCTTTAGTTAACTTTTAAGATGATACAATCACTTATCTATCTTCTTGCCACTCTGTAGCCATTTTTTCTTGAGTTCCCTTTGCTGACTTTTTCTTGTCCTTATATGTTAAGGGCTCATAAAATAATATATGTTAAAATTAAGGATAGAATGCAATTATCAGGAGCCTCCAAGAATCAGAGGGGAGAGACACTATTATAGTCTAGAGATAAGACTATAAACTTGTCTCTAGTGACTTGCAAGCAGACACCTATGAGATGACTAGAACCCAACTCAAAAAAGCCATAATTTCTCAAGAAGGCCTTAAGTCATCTTCACTTTCTGATCCTTCCATCTCTTGTAGCAAAGTTTAGGTACTCAAAACTTGGTGTTCCTTGCAAGGGCAGTGGCTTCTAAGACAAAGTGAAGCTCTAGGGCCCTCAACACTTAGGTACCTACAGAATAATAAATAACCCACCTGAATTCCAAGAAAGACTATTCAAGTCCTGAAAGTTTCATAAAGGCATCTTGATAGTACATATTATCAATACAAGATGACTCCAACTATCTATTTGACACACTTTGATATCAGAATGACATTTCGAACCTGGCACGTCAAGATTGCATATTAATATAGGTATTCACATTACTAATTGGACTCAGTGCCTTATTGAAAAAAAAACACATGAAGTTATGATCAGGGAATGGAGGTGGTCTTGGAAGCATTAAAAAGGGTAGTATGGAGGAAATATGATTAAAATACATTGTATACATCTATTAAATTGTCAAAAATAAAATAATAAATAAATGAAGCAATTTTTTTTAAATTGACACACCCAATATTCAGTTCCTGTTATCTCCAAAACGTTCTGACTTTTGAGGAAATTGTAGCAGTGGCTCTCAACCAGTCTAATGCTGTGACCCTTTAAAACAGTTCCTTATGTTGTGGTGACCCTCCAACCAAAAAAATCACTTTATTATTACTTTATAACTGAAATTTTACTGTAGTTATGAGTTGTAATATAAATATATTATATACAGGATATCTTATATGCAACCTCCAATGAAGTTGCAACCTACAGGTTGAAAACCAATGCTTTACTGTAATTTCCATAGGGGCTGCACTAGTTTGCATTTTTATTAGCAACAAATAGGCATTCACCTTTCTCTACATCCATGCCAACATTTGTTAGTTTACTCTGTAGATCTTCTTGTGGTATCCTTGACGCCTCTGGCTCCCTCAATTCTTCCTTTCACTCTTCCTCAGGACTTACTGACCTTAGCTTATTATGTGGCTGTGGGTCTCTGGCTCTGTTTCCATCTGTTGCTGAGTGAAGCCTCTCAGAATACAGTTATGCTACGGTCCTGTCTACAAGCATAGAAAAATATCATTGACAGTGACAGGGCTTGGCTCTCTCCCATGGATGGGGTGTGTCTCAAGTTGGGCCAATAATTGGTTTTCCATTTCCTCAATCTCCACTCCATCTTTATCCCTACATATCTTGTAGGCAAGAAAAATTTTAGGTTTAATGTTTTCTGAGTGGGTTGGATTCCCCCCCCTCCAATGGAAAGTCACACCTGGCTACAGGAGATGGTGGCTTCAGGCTCCTCAACCTTTTAAGAGAACTTATGTATATATGCAATGTATTCTGATCATATTTACTCTTATTTTCCCCACAACACCTTCCAGATTCACCCATCACAACACTCATTCACTCATTTTCTTGTCCTCTTTCCCTCTCAACTGACTCCACTTAGTGTTGCCAACAATATGCATAGGCATGAGGTAATTTATTGGAACATGGGAAACCCACCAGGGGTCACATAATTGAAGAAAACTATCACTTTCTCAGACATCATCTTTTGATAATAGCTCTTCAGCAAGGGATTGGACTACATGAGTCTATCTCCAACTCATGCTGGAACTTTATTTGGCAACCATGGTTAGTATGAAATAGCCCCACCATTTCTGGAAAACACTGTTCCCTAGCAGTTCACCCAGTCTTTCTGCCTCCACTTCCATTATGAAACTGCCTTTAGGGGACAGAACATACTAGAGATGTTCCATTAAGGCTGAGTACTCCATAGTCACATATTCTCTGCATTTTGATCAACTGTGAATCTCTATATTGACAATTATCCATTTCAAAAAGAACATTATCTGGTGAGTGCTGAGAGATCCACCAGTTGGTAGATATAAAGGTAAGTATTTAGAAGGTTATTTGATATTGTGTTATTTAGCAAAGAAATAGAATAGAATTAGGTTTTCTCCTGAGGCCTATGACTTACCAGACTATGAATTCTTGGTCCAGTTTACTATATCAAACATGTGTTCTGTCCTGTCCAATAGGCCTTAAATCCAATCATAAAGTGAATGGTTGCCACCATAACATTCACACCACTATTGCATCAATGGGAAAAAATTTTAAGGCCAGTGGTGATTGCACCTCATATGGTTCACTGCTGGGTAACACTGCTGATGTCTTTTTCTCCCCCAGAAACATGAATAGCATTTTTCTTTGCAAATTAAAATCACTTTGAGTTTTCATCTTATCCCAGTGAAAATGGCTAAGATTAAGAAAACAAAAAGCAACAAATGCCAGTAAGACTATGTGGAAAGAAGCTCCCTTATTCACTGTTGATAGGAGTGAATACTGTGCAACCACTATGGAAATCAGTGTGGTGTTTCCTAAAGAAGTTAGTAAAAGAACTACCATGTAACTCAGCTATACCACTCCTACGTATATACCCAAAGGATTCTGTATCCTATAGAAAGATACTAGCTCATCTTCATTCATTGCTGCTCTATTTACAATAGCTAGGACAAAGAATCAGCTTAGATATCTATCAAGTGATGAATAGATGAAGAGATGTGTGGTATCTAATCACAATGCAATTTTATTCAGCTATAAAAATTTAAATGCAATTAGAAGTACTCAAAACGAATGAGATAACATGGATTCATAAAGACAAGCAGCATGTTTTCTCTTTCATATGAGGATGGTAGCTTCAAATCTTTGGATCTGTGTGTCTAAATCAGAGTTCCTATAGAATCAAGGAAACTGTAAAGAGGCTAAAAGGGCTAGAAAACTAGAAAGGTATCATTGGGACTAGTGAGAGTTTGATGGAGGATGTATAGTAGAAAACAGGTGGGATTAAAGGTTGTAGCTTAAATTAGGAAATGGATAGATCAGGGAAGAAGAAAGATAATTAACACTAAAGATATTTTTTTAAAAACTATATGAAAACCTACGGTTTTTAGAAACTTCTTGATATATAGCATACATGTGTATGTATGTGTACACACACACACACACACACACACACACACACACACACACCAGTTTAAATGGCAATACCCTATAAAGGGACTAGTACCTCTGCCAGACACCATTGGTTATCAAACAAATGCCTAGTGGCAGTTGTCAGATACATCCTTTTGAGTTATTGGTCAAGATGTTTCCAAAGACTCTCACAGACAATATAGGCTACTGCCATTGCTATTGGTTACCCTTCAGAGCTTGGTAAGACCCTATTGCTGAATGTTAGATCACAAAGGATGAGAGAAATCACGCTGGTCCTGTACTGGAAGCTTCAAAGGACATCTTAAATAACAACTCATTTTTATAATCCCATTGTTGTTCTTTTCTATTATTATTCCATCATATATTCATAAAGAAATGGCCAAAGTCATTAGGTAATGATGTGTTTAATACATAAAGGGCCTTTCCTTATTTGTAATTTGTTGGATCTCCTTCATTTAGCATGGAATTTTCTAAGTGCTCTGTTTAAACATGAATAGAATTTCACAATATAGAAAGGACACTAGTGGTACCAGTATCAATTTCTTAATTTTGACATATGTGCTAACATACCATATGATATGTGATTAGTAAAGATAGGTTGAATTGTATATGGTAACTTACTACTTTTATATTTTTCTGTAATTATAAAATTGCATTTACATTATTTTTATTTTGGATTTTTAAAAACTTTTTATTGAAAAATAAAATCATTCATATTACATCTCAATTGCTATCTCATCCCGTGCATCCTCCCATTCCTCCCTCCCTCCCGCTTTCACCCCATTTCCCTTCCCTATGACTGTGACTGAAGGGGACCCCCTCCCCTTGGATATGATGCTAGGGTATCAAGTTTGTTCTTGGTAGTCTGCAATCCTTCCTCTGAATGCCTTGGGCCTCCCCATCAAGGGGACATGGCCAAATATGGGGCACCAGAGTTTGTGTGAAAGTCAGTCCCCAGTCTCCACTTAACTGTGGAGAAATGTCCTGTCCCTTGGCTAGGTCTGGGTAGGGGTTTGATGATGACTGCACGTATTGTCCTTGGTTGGTGCAGAATTTTTATAATGTAATATTAATCTAAACTAAAAGTTTATTAAAATATAATAAAGTCCAACTAGTTATGAGCTCTGATTTTTTTAAATAAGGAATATATTGGAAGAGGCTTGGCAGAGAATCAAGAAAAATACTTTCCCTAAATAATTTTTATTTGTTTTCTAGTTGAAACAAATATCCCAGTCCTCCATATACATACATGTGGTATCATTTGGAAGATTTTTTTTCATTTGGAAGATTTTTAAAAATTTTTTTATTAATTTATTCTTGTTACATCTCAATGGTTATCCCATCCCTTATATCCTCCCATTCTTCCCTCCCTCCCAATTTCCCCTTATTCCCCTCCCCTATGACTGTTCCTGAAGGGGATTTCCTTTTTAAATTAACGTTGGGAAACTAGCAAGTAAATTAAATGACTAGGAAGCCAATTGCTCACTTGCTGACAGAGTGCAAATATTATCGTGTATACTGCCTTCACTCCACCTTGACGTTTTCCCCATATCAGCATTTATAAGCTGTAGACTGTGGAACTGAAAAGAAAGAAAACCCTGAAAGTAAACTGAGTTTTTAAATAAATTTCTAACCCATCTAAACTTTCTTTCCTTTTATAAACACATTTCATGCCCAGAATCTCCAGGGAAATTATTTGTTTCCAGTATTTTATCTCTAAGTGACATTTGTCAGTATCATGGTGTGCTTCATAGTGACAGAGGAAAGGAATCATGTAGAGAAATCTAGATGCCAATTGCATTAGCACTAATGAGAGTGTAACTTCTGCTGAGTCAATGTTCTTTGATACATAAAAAGGCAATCTAAAACATTACTGGAGGGAGCCAATTGTGTGGGTGATCCCGGGACATGATTTTTTAACTTTCTCTGGCCCACCTATGCTGTTTCTTCACAAAGGTAAACAAAACATACTAACTTAGATAAAGTAAGTTTAGTATGAAGACAATGCTTCTGCAAAGCAAGGACTTTGAGATGCTCTTTAAGGGGCTTAATGGCAGGAGACATTTCCACACTCCTTTCCTCTGACACTGATCTTTTGAACCAGTGTTAGGCTATGATTAAGTAAAACCCCTCGAGTTTGAATCTGGCTATTTTTAAAAACATTTTACTCTTTTAAATTATATGTCTGTGTGTGGGTGTGCAGGCTTGAGTGCAGTGCTGAAGGAGGCCAAGGACCTCAGATCTCCTGAAGCTGGAGTTACAGGCACTTGTGAGTTACCTGACATGGGTGCTGGGAACCAAACTCAGGTTATCCAAAAGAATAGATACTGCTTTTAACTGCTGAACCACCACTCTAGTCAAATCTGGATATGTTTTGAAACATAACAGATTTATACTTTTATTACAGATGTTTCCTGTTATTCCATTGCCCACTCAAGTAGATTCGTCACAGAGCATTCATCAACTCAGAGCCATCACTGCACAAATAATGTGAGAAAGAAATGAGTCAATTACTGAATTCTCAAGTTCAACCATAATCAACCTAAATGTCCATTATTGTGAGCATGGATAGGGAAGCTATAATTAATATAGTTACGAGATAAACTGCCATGGCTTTCAAAATGAGTGGCTCAGTTATAAACAATAGTGCTAATGGAGTTAGTAGTATGTGTTAGATAGAAGTAAGTCCATTAAAGGTAAGACATGAGCCTCTTTCATGAGTTTAAACGATATTATTTTGTGGTGGAAGTGATGCAATAAAATACTATGAAAATGTGACAAATATGGTGTTCTAGAAAAAAGTTGAAATAGAGGATAGTAGAGAAAGAAACAAAGGAGTTGAAAATAGCTGGCCTTGGATAAACCTTTCAGGCAAAACAAAGAACCCAACAGCACCATGCTTGATCAGATAAGATGTGAAACAATCAAGTAGATGCCAACATCTCTCACCTCCATCTCTCAGTCTCCATTTTAGGGAAGTTCTGGGAAATCTCCAGAAACTTGGAGAAATGTATGGTTGTGTGTGTGTGTGTGTGTGTGTGTGTGTGTGTGTGTGTTATGAAATGACCAAAAGAGATTAAGATTGAAAGTCTACAATTGACCTCAATAAAGACATAATATAGAAATTAAGGTGAACTATGAAATGTTCCATTTCTTACATAGTTGAGGTCTAAAACTCCTGCATGACTATACTATCTAATCAAAGCCAATGGGTGAGTAGGAATATGAGGAAGGGAAGCAAAACAAGAAGATGAGCCTTGTATGTGTTCCATGACTAGCTATCTATCTCTTAGCAAGCCTTCACTTACAGAGGAAATCTTGTTTCTATTATATAATGGCAGTAGCTGGAGTCTACATCAAGGTCTGGCCCTGCTAGTGACATGATATGTGATACAAGAAAACTTGATTCCTTCTTGGCTTGCTCATGTTCATGGGAATATACATGTTCCTCTTAGCTTCAAATGGTGTGTAGCTCTAATTTTCATATAGGCTATTGCCAAAGACACTACACATGTTTACCACAGGATGTAGAGAAATCAAGTTGGTACTCTCCACAAAGCTTCCTCCATGCTGTCTCGCTTTCCTAGTACTGGGAGATGCTATGTAGTCTGCAGTGGGAGAAAAGTCACTAACAGCCTTACCCACTATATATATATATCCATCATATATAATTGTGATTGGCCTGACAAAAGATGCACATTGGTACAATTGTGGCACAAATTATGTGGGGTTAACCAACTGTTTTCTAATTACATTTAAGGTCTGCTCCATGAGAGGATACACATTCCTGGTAGTGATATCTGGCCAAGACCCCATGGTTGGGAAAATCATGAACCCCAGGAATGAGGCTACTGCTATTACTCTGCTAAATACACATCGTAACAAATTTTTCTCTAAGTTTGTGTCTCTAGATTCATAGCTTATTACAGCTTTCATATCTCATCAGAGAAGTTTCTCTGCAGCAGTTAATGAAGGAACTCACACCTGTTCAAAGTACAAAAAAATATAATTATTTATGAAGTGCTCGTCTTATCATACCACTAGCATCCCTAAGGCTCAGAGAACTTTGTAGAAAGTGGGGAAAGAAAGATTTTAAGAGGCAGAGGTCAGGGAGGACCAGAGCCAAACCCTGCCTTCTCAACATCATTGCACACGTGAACTCTGAGCAGCTGTGGTTGCCTGCATAAGATTTACACAAGATCGAGCCAGCTCACATTCCAGCTCAAGAGCATACACCACAAGCTGAGGAGCTGTTGACAGTTGATTGCTTCTGGGGAAGGGAGAGTCAGTTTTTTTAAGGGTGTGCCTCAAGTAGGTTGACCACTCTCCAGTAGATGCCCCACCACCACATGATTAAATAGTAACACAAATTAGACTCAGTGTATTATAAAAGAATAAAAGACATGAAATAGGGATAAGATAATAAGGGGTAAAATTGGGAGAAGTCTGGGGAGAAGTTGAGAGCGAATATGATAAAAACATATTGTGTACATGTATGAAATTCTTGGAGGAATTAATAAAATATATTTTAAAAACAAAACCCGTTTATAGCAAAATTGGTTTTGTAGGGGACCATTTAACCAAATCTACAGCCTGTCACTCAGATAGCCAGAAACAGCTGAGACATGAATATTGAACCATGAACAACCAGCAGGATTCTTCTGCAGAGCTAAATACAGTCACATTTTGTTATTTTTCTAAATATTATTGGCTTGGCTGTCTCTGCTTGAGAACAGTTTCCAAGGGTCACGAGTATAACCAACCTCTTCCAATCCAACCTGAAAACAGAGTAGGTGGCTGTGTTTACTTTTGTGGGAGTTAATGTATAGGTTTTGGCCCTCCACCTAGTCTATATATTTGCCTGTAAGACAACATGATGATAGAGACGTGAGGAGAAATGATTATGATATGTACAGTTCTGGTGAACTAGGATTCGGGCAATAGGGAGCCAGGGGCTCACTGTTAGAATGTAGAGACTGGAAATAGAGTTTGACAATACATGCCAAGGCATTTGTAAACACGTGGCTGGTGATCTTTAACACATGGAGACACAAGGTATGGAGAATAGAGATGGATAAAAAGTGAAGATTTGACATTCAGACACATGACATGTATGTTTTGGTTATGTAATAGGGATTTTTGAGGTCTGAATAAAAGAGTACATGCATTAAAGTACATGGCTTTATGTCTGACACTCTTTGCGTACCTCTCCTCATTTCTATTGCTGTGATAAAACACTGACAAAAAACAATTGAGGCAAGAAAGGATTTTATTTTACCTTAGAACTTCTAGGTCAATGTAGGGACTCAAAACAGGAATCTGTAGGCAGGAATTGAGGAAGAGTCAGGGAAGAATGCTGCACACTGGCTTCCTTTCTTATACATCTCAGGACCGACTTTCCAGAGTGGGTTAGGCCCTCCCAAATCAATCATTAATCAAGAACATGTTTCCACAGACAAGCCCAGAGCTCAATTTGAAGAAGACAATTTCTCATTTGAGGTTCCCTGTTCCCACCTGAATCTAGCTCATGTCGAATTGTCCAAAAACTGACTAACACAGTGCCTAGTATACTAAATTAGCATTTTTATGATCAATAACAAATGTCATTCTAGAAAGTTCTGACATTAGAAAAATCCTCTAAGATCACTTAACTCAGTTGTCCTTTGGTTGTTAAGATGAATAAAACTAGAGCCTGACTCATAAAAAGATAAAACTGACAAATGGCAGCACCAGTATTATGATGAAAGGCCCCTGAAGTCCATTCTAAGCTCTAACTACGCAATGTCGCATAGATACACTTGTATTTATGTTCTTTTACCAAGAATCCCCACATTCTGGTGACTATTACAAGGCTTGGGCTGACTCTTATCAGGGTAAATTTCCATTCATAGAAGCCAGCCTACCCTCATGGGTGATCATAGGAAACAGGACATACTTCAAGGTTTACCAAAGATAAGGCTGCACCAGAAGAAAACATGATGAATAAAATAATTCACTACCTCTGGATATACTCAGAGGGTTTTAGGCCTGAGGCTGGCAGAGGGAACCAGCCACTGCTGGACCTACTGCTCTTGAAGCTCATATGGTAGATAACTGGGAAGGAACTTGAAGCTTCTACCTATTTGCAATGAACCATTCTTTCCATCGTCCCAGAACTCTTCTTGTTGCCACTGTCTCATTTTTTATTTTTTGTTTTTAATTTGTACATCCAGATCATGACCCCCTTCCTTATCACCTCCTGGTCCCATCCTCCCTCCCTAACCTCCCTTCCCACTCTCCTAGTCCTCAGAAAGGGGGAGCCCTCTTCCCCTTTCATCTGACCTCAGCCTATCAAGTCTCATCTGGACTGCCTGCATCCTCTTCCTCTGTGGCCTAGCAAGGCCACCCCTCCAGGGGAAGTGATCAACTAGTGGACATCAGAGTCCATGTCAGAAGCAGCCCCTACTCTCCATTTTACGGGACCCACAAGAAGACTGTGCTGCCTATCTATTACATCTCAGCAAGGAGTCTAGGTCCTCACCATGCATGGTCCTTGGCTGGTGCAGCAGTCTCTGCAGGACTCCCTGGGCCCAGATTTGTTGGCTCTGTTGATCTCCTTGTGGAGCTCTTGTCTCCTCCAGGTTGTTCTATGCCCCAACTCTTCCATAAGACTCCATGCACTCCACCTGAAGGTTGGCTATGAGTCTCAGCATCTGCTTCCACCTCTTGCTGGGTGAAGTCTTTCAGAGTACCTCTGTGGTAGAATGCAGTCATGCTCCTTCTCTTTAACTGCTTCCAGGGTCTATTCTATCACTGTCTCATTTTTAAGAGCTAGGGTTGGCAAAATATTTAAGAACCTTTAAGTATTAATGTATTTAATTGAAATGAGGCGTCTTTTTGGCTACGAATCTACTAGTATTCATGCAAATAAGTCTAGTTTCTGTGGGACACCACACACACACACACTACACACACACACTTCATTACTTTTTGGAATTTTTTCCCCAAAGAATCATTTTCTGTCTTCTTGTCCCATGTGATAAGGTGTCCCAAGAAACAACAGAAGTACTGGATCTCCACAACGACTCTCCAAAGGCGTATTTAACCAGTGTTGTTTTGAGAGGGGGGAAAAAAGCTTGTCAAGTGGGCTGTGTAAAGATGATAATTAAATTAAATGAAATTAATCCCAAGGACTACTATTATGGGATTGGCTGATTACATAGGTAGCTAAGACCCACTAACTACCATTTTCCCTGCTGCACTCAGAAAGGACATTTTTGTGCTCGATGAATGTGGTAAGAGCAGCTGGGTCCTGTCCAGAGAAGGGACTCTTCTTCGTGCACGCTGAAAATCAGGAGTCAGAGTGAAGTCTCTGGGGTGTGCCCTCTGGCCCGATGGCTGTACTCCTGAATGTTCCTTGCTGTGCCATGCCACAATTAATCAAGCTTTCTAGGTTTTAGTTAATTTCAGGACCCCAATAAATTGGTTTGTACTGGCATTAGTCCAATCCTGATAATTTTACAGCCATGTGCTTGGAAACTGCTGTAAGTTTGCACAGGACTTAGCAAGCAGGGAACTGGGGGAGAAAGCATAAAAGGGACTCTTGTTTGGCTTAAGTTCCATTAATATTGGAGAAAGCTGAACACTAAGTGACAGAAAAACATGATTTAGCATATGGACTTTGTAGCTGGGGGTGGGAGGGTGGGTTTCTCTGTGTTCTTTTCACTTTCCCTCCCACTTCAACTCATGGTGGATTTGAAAACAATCAAATTAAATAAGCCCAAACCTTTAGCTTGACATTTCTCTATGTCTGATTGTTCTTGAGTTTTCTGTCTCTTATTTCACAAGAGTCCTTTGAGGAGTAAGGCTGGAGCCCATAATCTAGTAAAAGGTTCATTTGGGTTTTGGGTATTTCTTGTTAAAGTTATGATGCTCTGAGTTTCTTTTTCATTTCTCAGTTTAAGGAGGCTTTTATGACTTAAGAGGTTATCAGGAAAACTGAAAGACAGCAACAATGGGTCTCTGATGAGAGTAGAAATTTGGAGCTGGCTGTCTAAATAAACCACTGTAGGAACAATTTCAAAAACAAAGAAGTATGCAGCTTTTCAGACATATTAACTGTGTCTCTGGCATTTGGGTACCAAAACCTTGTGCAGTCAAAGAAAGAGACTGTGAGGGCCCAATATGCTGAGTGAAAGGACACCTGCTGTGTGATTTTTACAGTTGAGCAAGCGTTTGGAGGGCTCTGTGCATTCAATTCCTGCACTTTGCAGGTGGGGAAACTGAGGCACACAGGAAGCAGGAAGTTGGTATATTGCCTGTCAAGGCAGAGACAAGGAATAAAGCTAAGACTCTTAAGTTGCAGCTGAGGGATTGTTCAGGGATCTGAGAGTACTTTTCTTGTGACAGGAACATTATATTGTCTCTACTACTATTAAAAGATAAGGAAAAGACCCAGACAGTTGCTTGCAGATCTGGTGTGAGAATGAGTGTTTAGATTTTCTTGGGCAAACTCCTTGCATGTGCAGATACTCTGCTAAGTTTTTAAATCATTCAAACAGAGAAAACTGGAGATGAGTGTTTGACTCTGTCGACATGATCGTGTCAACTGTGTTGACAGGTGATTCAGTCAAAAACTATTATTGATGTTGCTACTTTGGCAACGTACGTAGTTGGTGGACTAAGTCTTTCTTTTTGTGACTCCTTGGGAATAACCAGTAGAAGGCCAAGACTGGCAGTGAGGAACCTGGTTTGTAGATCCCTTTCTTCTGGTCTCACCCACATCAGAGACTCAGCTGCTTTCTGTAAATTAATCAGATGTGGGCTAAGTTTTCATCTTGTAGGATACTTCTCCATACATATCCTCATTATCTGCTGAGAGAAGAGAGGCTGAAATTTCCCCTTTTAAGACTTTGCCATCTGCTTATGAGGTCAGCAGTCTTACATCTACAGTGTGAGAAAAGATTCCTGCATGCATGCACAGCCTATGTTCATTTCATTCCGATCATAGCTTCGAAATAAGCAGCCCTGTGCTCACTCCAGTCCCATCTTTAATTTCTTCCTCTTAGAGTGAAAAGGAGACTAGCGGGAAGAACTCAGTACTGTCAGTGGTCCTGTACTTTGCATCCTGGCCTCATCGAGCTACTGCCAACCATTCCTCAGCCCACATCTTCCTTGAAGATTATCCATGCCCAATGGCTGCATAATTGGCCTGTGGGCTTCTAAAAAAGAGGAAGGGAACAAGGCAACAGTGTGGATGTAATGATGGGTTCCAATGAAAGAGTTGGATCAGATTCTCCTTGGATACTTTCTGAATCCTAGTCAGTGAATAACATCATCTGGCTTTTGCTCTTGACCAGGCCAATAGCTTGCTGAGGCTTTCTGAGCAAGTTCCAGGCGGAGGAATCTAACAAGATCTCACCAGCTTGTAAAGGGATTGCATATGAGTTTTACCAACTTCACACCAAGTGACAACATGTGTTGACATGTTGTTAGTTGGAAATTGGCTATTTTGGGACTATTTACACACAGAAATTGGAAATTGCTATAAATTAAAGCTTTTATTTGTCCCTAGAGAGCCAGCTTTTCATTATCACTGCACAGAATGTTTCATATTCAAATGCCTTTAGGGGCTGGAAAGGTAATAGCAGTGAGTAAAAAAAGCCAGAGCATAATCAATGAGACATGACATGATATGCTGGGGCTACCACAGCGACTGAGTGTGTATGTCCTCTGGAAGCAGGCACCTCTGCACTTTTTCCAGCCTGTGTTATCATGCAAGAATGCCAGTCCCATGTCATTTGCAATTCTAAATTTTCAAACTAGAAGCAACGTTTTTGGGTGAAAACACCCAATAATGAAAAGAAGAGATTGTTCAGATCTCATTCAAATTTGGGAAGAAAAAATATCCATCTTTAATCTAGGCAGATCATGTGTGCAGGCTTCCCTCAGACTTTGAGTTAGTGTTGGCCTCTCAACGTTTTGTGTATTCTCTGCTTCCTGCTCTTTCTGATGGGATAGAGCTCCTAGGATGAGTTTCTGCATCCTTCATAATCTGAAACATTTTCTACCTTGAGAACTGAGGCTTTTGGGATATGAGACTATCCAGGTGGATTCTCCTAATTCCATTCTGGCTTATGGCTTGTTTTCTAGTCCACTTGCCATCAAAATGGAGAAGACCCTAGCTCCAAATCTGCTTCATGCATTTGCTAATATTCTCTAGGTACCAGGACAAGACCTGATACATATGCACCTGTGTGCAAGGGTTTTCGTTCACTATTCCACCTGAAAGAATGTTGCCATTCTACTCTTAGAGTCATTCAACAACTCACTCTCTTCTAAAGACAAGAAAATGAGAGTTAGGAAAGACAAAAAAAAAAAAAAAAATAGAAACTGGTTAGACTGAGTAGCTCATAAAGGACCTTACACATAAATATCTCAGATTAAGTGGAAGTACAAAGGGGCGACTGAGGATGGAAACAACTACTATTTGCATATGATATTCCAGACATTGCTTATATTAGACAATTGACTAGTAAAAGCAGCATCATGATCAACCATTTTTACATATAAGAAAACAGGCTCAGAAAGTTTATATAACTTTTTAAAAATCCAAGTCGAGTTACATTTGATTCTAAATTCTTGGTTCTTTGGATTGTATCATGTTACTCCCCCAAGGAAGCTAAAAGCTGTGGTTAAGACAAGATTGTCACCATGTTGGTTATTTACAAAAAAAAAAAAAAAAAAAAAGGATAATAAAGCAATCAGCTGACTAACTCAGGGAATAAAATGAATACACTAGGAAGTTCATGAAAGCTCTAACTGACTATGGGTACGCTGCAATCATATAGTAAGCTATTTAAGCAAATGAATTCTGGTAAAGAGATAAATATCTTATATCAATATAGGTTTTAGAGAGCTATTTTCTATACTGCATTTTGGCTATGCATAGCATGACATTTGAACATATTCTATCTCAAATTTACTTTTGTAGCATCCTTGAATAATAAATTTGAAAAAAAGGCTTCTTGAAATTTTGTGAGAAAATACAAATGTTGATTAGAAGTAATTATTTTATATACTGCTCATATGATCCACTCATTGTAACTGTGGGCACTATTCCACTGGGGCAAGAAAGTCTTTATTTTATTTTTAGATATGTATTATAATATAATACAGTATGATGTGTTTATTTTGATTGAAGAAATCAGTATGTTTCCAAGAGTTCCTATAAAGAAAACTTTTCTTTTGCAGTGGCCTTTATTTTAAATATGAGGATGTGATCTTTTGGAAAAACAATCACTTAAAAATCACACAAAGAGAAAATTCTTTCTATAAAAAATTCTATTCATATATAACACAAATAAAAAGTGCCTTGAGTTATTTTTCTTGGCTAGAAACAACTGAAAATAATTAATGGAAATCTGACAACATAATTAAAAACACTGTAAAATTTTCTGATTCTAAGCCTGGGGATTCATTTTGGTATTATAGTATGTTTGACATGCAACAGGCCCTGGGTTCAAATTCCAGCACAAAAACAACCAAAATAACAAACATTTATGTGTTGTTATTAGTTTCAATTCCAAGGTGCTATAAGTTACTTTTTGTATTTACTTGGCTGGGTTTTGCAAAATTCTAGGAAACCGAGTTAAGTGGTGATAACAGTCACTATTGAGTAGATTATGCTGTAAAAATAAGCAAATTCCAAGTCTCAGAACTTTAACAAAGAGTTTCCTTTGTCACTCACTTAAGTAGCTAAAATACACCTGCCTGGAGCTTTGCCTATCTCAGCCATTCAGGGAGGAGAGAATTAGGCGAATCATGCACTCTTCAACTTTACACCCAGAAATAATGATGTATCACTTTTGGTGACCAAAGCAATCTGATGGTCGTAGTCAACTTCAAAAAGGAAAAGGAAGTACTACTACTGGTCTTAAAGGAAGAAAGCTTAAAATCTTAGCTGAATTTCACTAATGAAAATCAATCCTTTTTCCTTTTAGCATTTACTATAGTTGGCTGGCAGAAATAAAATACACCACAGGCCCGGATTTTAATAATAAACAAAAATGCACACAACCAAAATATTACAACTTATCTGTATTAAGCAGTTGGTAGAGTGGCTTGTCAACTCATATTAGATAAAGTATCTGAAAAATATGTAATCTAGGCTAGCTTGCATTTTTATAAGGGGTAAGCCTATACAATAATACATTCATATATATGTATATATATAATTATTTTCAGGAAATTTAATCAACAATTTGACTTTTTCATATTCCAATGGGATAAGTAAGATTTACAAATTTAGAATTTGGAGCTGGAGAAATGGCTCAGTGATCATGAAAACTTGTCCTTCTTGAAGAAGACCCAGAACACACATGGCATCTCATAGCCTTCATTACCCCCAGCTGCAAGGGATCTGACACTCTCTCCTGACTTCCACCAGCACCAGGCATGCAATGGTATACAGATATACATGCAGGCAAAATTCACTCATACACATAAAAATCTAAAAAATATATAAATTGTGCCATCAGAACACTGTTCAGTATTTATTAATGATTCAGTAATGTACCCATTTGCACTTTTTATTTTTGCCGTATAACTTAATTACACTTCTCCATTCCCTTTCCTCCCTCAAAATCCTGCAATACGCCTTGCCACATTCTCATTCGCCTTTAAACTCATGGCCTCTTTTATCATCAATTGTTATTACATGTATATAAGAATCTATAACCTGTTGAGCCCATACAATGTTACTTGCATGTATGTTTTTGGGGCTGACCATTTGGCACTAGACAACCCATTTTTGTGCTCTTCCCTAAGAAGGGACCACCTCTTCTGTTCACGGCTTTCCTCAGTTGCCTGTAGTTCTTTGTTTAGAGCTGAGACCTCATGGGACCTACACTGTCCAGTTTGTCATGATCATTGTTATTACTCTTGTCCAGCTCACATTTGGGCAGTCTTGGTGATATTTTATGGGAGAGAAAGTTTCATAGCAAATTCCTTGATCTTGCGCCTCTTGCAATCTTTCCTTCCCCTCTTTTGCAACATTTCTTAAGCCTAAGGTACAGGAATGTTTTGCATTTTTTAAATGAGTGTATATTCTGAGACTCATAGTATATACATTAGCACATCTTAATAATTGCATTTGTAAATACTAGCAATGAATACATGGAAACTAAGCTTAGAGCACAATGATATTTATAATTCTTCAAAGAAAAGGAAATATGTGTGTGACTCTAGCAAAAAAAAAATATGTGTACAAGAGATTTATGCTGAAATGTGCAAGGCAATGGTGAAATGGTAAAAACAAAAAAACAAACAACAAAAAAAAAACCAAAACAAAAAAGAAAAACCACCAGCATAATTTCTTACTATATTCTAAACCTTATCCTTATACCCACAGATAAATGTTGCTACCAAACCTGATGAAAGAGGTGTCTTTTTACAGGAAATGAAACCCATTATTAAAACTCACAACTGCACACAACGTAGATATCAACAGATTGTGAGGAGGCTAGTCCCAATGGATACATCTATATCACAGCTCCTGGATCTATGGCTTAGGACATCCTGGAAGAGGGAGAGGAAAGATTGCCAGAGCCAGAATACCAGGGAGTCTGCTGTGAGACTGCTTCTCTTAGAAATGGCTACGTAAGCAAGACCTAAAAGATGGCAATATAAATGGTCTTGTTAACATGGAGGAGAATTTTGTGAAGACTTACTCCTAGAAAAAGAACTACAGACAACTAAAAACTTCCATGAGAAGCAGAAATGTCCTCTCCCAGGGATGAGCCCCATTATTAGTTATCCAATGCAGATCAGCAAACCTTGAACCCATACACACACAAACAACAAATATGGACTTGGCAAGTTTTATTTATGTGTATTTGTGCATGCATGTACATACATATGTATTTAAGAACCATAAAGACAAAGAAACCATCAAGTTGAAAATGAGGAGAGATAGGAAGGGTTTGAGTAAGGGTAGCTGAGGAGGACTGGAGGGAGAAAAGAAGGAAATGATATAATTCTTTCAACTCAGAACATATTTTTAAAAAAGAAGACAAAAGTAAATGCAGAAGCAAATGGCATTCATGACTTAGAACACAAAGCTAATTACAGTTCTTCCCAAATTGATAGGTTTCATGGAATTCTTATGCAAGTGTCAGTAAGTATTTTAACTATATTCTGAAGTTTATATTGAAATACATAGGACGTTGGGTAGCTAAAACAATATTGAGGAAGAATAACATAAGAGGAGCTTCTTTCTTTATATTAAACCCTCCAGTCCACATACAATAATCAAGGGTAGTCTAAGGATAGACGCATAGATCAATGGTATACACGGAGAAATCAGAAGTAGTCTCGGACAGTGTTTGTAATTAATGTTTGGCCAACATGTAGAAGGATAAAAGGCAGCAGAGCAGTTAAACATGCATAGGCCAAAAAGTGAATATCTACTTCACATTTCATGCAAGAATCCATGTGAAAGAGATAAATAGAAAAATTGAAACTGTTAACAATTTCAGAATGAAAATACAAGAGACATATAGAATGAGACAGATTTATTAACCATAGCTACAAAACATGATCCATAAAAGTAAATTTTGATAAAAATCAACAACTTTTGGGCTCAATAGGTGGCTTGGTGGTTAAAACTCTTGCCAAACAAACAACCAAGCAGAAAACATGAGGATCAGAGTTCAGATCCCCAGAACACACATAAATGCTTCATGGTCAGTCTTATTCATAACAGCCAGAATCTGGAAACAACCTAGATGTCCCTTGACCAAAGAATGGATAAAGAAACTGTGGGCCATTTACAGAATGGAATATTACTCAGCTATTAAAAACAAGGAAATCTTGAAATTTGCAGGCAAATGGATGGAACTAGAAAATATCATCCTGAGTGAGGTAACCCAGACCCAGAAAGACAGGCATGGTATGTACTCACTCATAAGTGGCTATAAGCCCAGCATAGATGTTCTTTAAAAGTCTCCACTCAGCGGGTGATTAGGACAGATGCTGGCTCTAGCTGCTGGACTCGAGGTGAGAGTGGTATGGAAGAATTGGGGAATGGAAGGACCAGAGAGTTCAGCAGCCCCACAAGGAGATCATCAAGGCTGGTGGACCTGGACCCAGGGGCGCCTGCACAAACTGCTGTACCAACCAAGGACAATGCATGTAGTATGCCTAGACCCCCTCCATTCAGATCTAGCCAATGGACAGGTCATTCTCCATGGTGGTGTGCAGGGCAGGAACTGCCTCTGACATGAACTCTAGTGCCCTTATTTCACGACTTCCCCTTGTAGGGGGAGCCTGATGGCACACAGAGGAAGGGGAAACATGCTATCTGGAGGAGACTTGGTAGGCTGTAGTCCTATGGTGAGGGGAGGAGGTCACCTTCTGTCTGAAGTCTAGGGGAGGGGAAGAGAGGGGAAGAGGAAGAGAGGGTGGGAAAGGGAAGATACAAGTAAGGCATAACATTCAGGATGTCATCTGAATAAATTGTAATGCGTTAAAATAAAAGACAAAAACAATAATGTTGCATGGCCTCAGCAGCTCTCTGTAAGGCCGATGTTCAGACGGTGGAGACTGGAACTGGAGCTGCAAGCTGGCCAGCTAGAATAGTTGCGTGAGTGAGCTCCAGGTTCATCAAAAGAACTTTTCTCAAATAATAAGTTGGAGAGTGATTAAAGAAGACTCTTGACATCGACCTCAGGCCCCCATACACATATACACTCAAATGGACTCACACGCACATGAACACACACATATATACAATGCACACCACACATACACATCCCTTCCATTTTTTGTTTTGTTTTACGTTTTGTTTTGTTTTTCAAGACAGGGTTTCCCTGTGTAGCCTTGGCTGTCCTGGAACTCACTTTGTACACCAGACTGGACTTGAACTCACAGAGATCCTCCTGCCTCTGCCTCCCTGAGTGCTGGGATTACAGCTGTGTGTGTCACCACATCTAGCTCTAAGAAATGCTTCTTATACGCAAAATCCCTTGAAAAGAGAATGAAAGATTAGCTACAGACTAGGAAATTATTCACAGAGATCTACAATTGTTAAATAACCACATGAAAAGATGATAGATATCAGTAGACATTAGAGCCAGCTTTTGTGACAAATAGGTATGATTCTAGTGCTTTGGAAATTAAAGAAGGAAGCTCATAACTTTGAGGCCAGACTGAGCTACAAACTGAGGTTCAATCTCAAAGGAAAAAAGACAAAAATATCATTATGTATTAGGAAAATATAAGTAAAGCCAAAATGAGATACAAATATACATCTACTAGAATGAATAAATAAAATAATATCAGCAGTAAATGCTAGTAAAAATGTAAATAAGCTGAATATCACATACAATGGCGATGGGCACATTTTTATTTATTTGGGGAGGGGTTGTGGGTTTATGTTTGTTTGTTTGGTTGGTTTGTTTTTGGTATTTTGTGTTTGGTTTTTTAAAGACAGAGTTTCCCTGTGTAGCCTTGGCTGTTCTGGACTCTCTTGGTAGACCAGGTTGATCTTGAACTCACAGAGATCTTACTGTCTCTGCCTCCCTGAGTGCTGGGACAAAACGCATGTGTCACCATGCCCAACTAATGGGCACATTTTTTAAAAAGCATGGTTGCTCTAAAAAGAATTAGGCAGTTCTTATAAAATTATATATGCAGCTGCCACACAAACAAGAATTTCACTGTTGGACATTTATCCTGAGCAATGTAATATTGTTTATGACATACTGTATGATCCTATGTAACATTTCTCTGCAATAAAATTATTGACATAAAGAACAATTTCATTTTGCCAAAGATATGTGCAAGGGAGAAGATGATGTGGGCGTGATTAAAAACAGTAACAAAATCATTGTAGTGGTGACAGTGTTCTATCTCCTGACTGTGGTGGTGGTGATGTGAATCTACAGACATAAATTTTCATAGAACTTTATACACAGATAAATAATTACACTTAGAATTTGTGAAAATCGAATACAGGGTGGAAAATAAATATCAATTTTTGGCTGTAATGATATACTATCATTATGCATGGTATCTACAATGAGGGAAAAGTAGGCAAAAAGGTATTCTGTGTCCTTCTGAATAGTTTCTTAGAGCTGGAAATGAGTCAACAATCATATAGAAAATCAAATGTCTAAAGCAAGCATCAGATTATTTATGATCTCATTTCCATTTACTAAATAGAGAAAATAAAGCACATGTCATCAGCTGAGTTAAGAGAGGAACTAGTAGGAAGGCTACTTTTGATTCACCTAAAGTAGAGTTGCAATTCAAGAATCAAGACCAGAGCTAAAACAAGGACCACAATGTTCACGCTAATAAAGAATCTCTCAGGGAATTAGCGCAGCCACATTTATTGTTGCCAAAAAAATGTATAAACGATCTTGAGTGGATTCAATAGAGCTAATTAAGTAGAACCAATTGGCAATGATAGCTTGCTTTAAGCTGCTAAGTGTGGGGATGTTTTATCATGCAGTAATCTAGATAGTATATCAACCAGTGGGACGAGTGGTTTTAGCCACTAGATGAGGTTTTAAATCTCAGTGAGTCTATTTATTTGAAACGCTAGGATCCATGATTGTCCCTGTTTCTTAAAACCCATTTCCCTGAATACTTCTGTAAACATGTTGGAAGGGATCATGAGAATTGGAGGGCGCGCGCGCGCGCACACACACACACACACACAAAGGAAATTGAGCAACCATTGCTAGTCCCTTGAAGAACTCTGTTTAGTGATACAAAATATCAGCACACTGAATGACACAGAAACAGTTATAAGGCAACAAATCCCCAAGTTCAAACTAATTTACTACAGCACAAATTAAATGCACATGGCAACTTATGGCTACTTGGGCAACAGAACGGAGCTAGACATTTTAAGCCCTGAAGGCAACATCTCAGAAAGGGCTTCTCTCTCTTATTAGTGATGAAATAAACGTCTCCAGCAATGCAATGACTGGTTGAATGATATTAATGCTTAAGTAGATAGAAAAAAAACCGCATTATTTCTAAGGACAATTATTCTTGTTTCAATTTTCATTTCTTCCTTGCTCCCAATGTGTAGGGTTTTGTTTGTTTGCTTATTTGAGTGCCTGCTTTTGTGTAAACCACAATTGTATTTCCATCTAGAGGACTGGAGACAGTAGAATGCAATGAGTTAATAATCAGGTCATATGAATTACAATCTCAAATATGTTATTTACTATCTGTGTGATCTTGTGTACATCCACTGCTAGTCTCAGTTTACACTTCTGTGAAGTAAGTTGGTTTGAATGGCATTGAAAGCCTCCGGCACCTCATATGTGAGGCCACTGATAGTTTATTTCATTTGTAAGGCAAGTGTGAGGGTTTTAAATACTAATATTGATGTAATGCATTGTATGCGTTCTGTAAGCCACAAAGTGGGGGCACAAGTGTTTAGAATATCAGTCATAACTATTTCATGTACAAAACACCGTTCAGCTCTCTTCCCAATTTGAGAGCCTAAATTATAACTGGTTACTGTATGTCAAAAAGGGGCTTGCCTTAGTTTGCAGGGATTCTGAAGAATCACTATAGGTGTATTTCTTCACACTGGCACACATCTGGAGCAGTGTGTCTGTGAGCGCTATCAGCTCTCCTCAGTGATGCCGGTTTGATTTGTGAAGGTCAGGCCCTTAGTCCTATATAGATGCTAAGACTGCTACAACAGTGGTGCTGATGTTGGGCCACTTCAAGTCTTCCTAAAAAATATTTAACAGTTACTAGAGACACCTCCTGCAGGGTTTGAGGGATAGATCTCTTTGTGGCAGAAACTAGATTTCTAAGCATCAGTCTCCCTCCTTTATCCTTATCATCCTCATAAAAACACCAAGCTTTTGTCACTTGTCACAGTGAAGATATTACAAATGCTCTGAAATGACAAGATGGGTCTTAGGATATAACTAGTGAGGCTAATTCAATTTGCACACAGAGTACAGGCACAGGAGGAAACCAGGTGCAGAGGGAATGGTCCTTGCCCCACAGAAGAGAAAGTGCAGTGCGTCCCCGCAGAGGAGCCATGGATAGTTAGAATTAGGGTCTTCAGGACTTGCACCAGAGGTGGGGAGCTCTTCTGAGCATCCACTGCCAAGGAGGAGGATGGGCTGCAGAAGATGTGCGGTCCCTTTAAGACCCCAATGCTCTACTAGCCAAAGGAGGGGTGTGTGGTGGGGGCGCTGCTTGATGGGAAAGTGCTGGCTGAGCCTCACACTTTCTCCCCGTTTTGTAACTTTCTGGTCTGGGGTGTAGGAATAAAGCCTGGTGCCGGGACTAAGAAGGGGTGCGTGCTTACAGCGCCTGGGCTGCTTGCTGGAGGACTTCCCGCCCGCGCCCAGAGGCCAGGCCAAGTGGGGAGCGGACACGCGGGCGGGCAGGTGGCCCTGGGCGGCCACAGCGCCTTGGCTCTGCCCCCTGGAGCCAAGCGAGCCTCTGCTCCCTCGTGGTGCGAGGGCGGTGATGTTTTTCCTCCCACCCACTTTTGAGTCCCCCCTCCCCCTTCGCGCGCACTCAAAGTCTCGCCACAACCTGCGAGCCCCAGACCTTGGAGGAGCGCCCCAGGGAGCTCAGAGCGTGTGCAAGCGTGGCAGAAGGAGGAGGCCAGTGCCCAGGTCAGTAAGCAGTGCCCTGTGCCTTTCCCCTAACCCCTGCCTTGCTTTCCAACCTTTTCACAGGTGGGGAGCATTCTGTTGCCTGGGACTGTTCCTGGACTTTCCCACAGGGTGCTTTAAACCCTGGAACCTGCCATCCCAACCAGTTCTATGGTCCTGCTGACGGAATGAAGGTAGAACTCTAGGTACCCCCAAGAAACAGACTGAGGACTGGGGATTTGAACCCACAACTTGCTGCTCCCTGTTCACTCGGCATTTCTACTTGTTCTGGTACTTCTTAGGCTTCCAAAGGCACAGGCATTCTCTGCCAAGCTACCTACAGGATTTGTGCTTTGCTACATGTGTGCAGGAAAGAGCCTGTTTTGCTCGTTTTCGTGAGGTACTGTGGACTGATTCGCAAGTTAACAGAGTGGGTGAAGGAGAAGCTCCTGTCTCTTTTGGGCATTCTATCCCACTTTTTTTCAGGCCCAGATCTCTGAATCAGAGTTTGAGACACTATGCTCAGGAAACAAAGTGAGATTGCTAGATTTCAGGGCCTGAAAAACCTACCTTCCTGCCCTGCCACCAACTCAACTCTGATTTCCTTCTCTCTTGAAGGCACTCCCCCGTGTTTGAAGGTATAATTGTATGGAATAAAATGCAATGCCAGATCAGAAGGCATTTTACAAGCCCAAAGTGAGGCATTCTTGGTCAGTAACACTGGGCCGCTGGCTATGAAGGCTCTGCCTCTGACAAGAGATACCCTTGCATTCAAACTCTCTTCTTTCTTCCATAACTCACCAGGACTTAACTGAGCGTTTGCTGTTGGGTGGTAGAATCTAGAGGATTTCAGTTGATGGGCAAGGATTGGAGTCTCCAGTGTCTTTCTTGTAGTTTGTCAGAAAGAAAATTGCTACCCAAGGGGTTGTCCCACAGATGATAGTGACCTAAAATTACAAGGTCAGTCAAGCATCCCCCGGAGCATTGAAGAGACACTGTCAGGTGTGAAGTTGTGCCTGTCAAATGTGTATTTGTTGGCTTTTCTTTAGAGATGTCTCTGGTTCTGTTCTGTTTGAGAGACCCATTTTTTGAGCGTGCACCCGGATGGTCTTGCAGTTACAGCTGACCAAGGAGCAATTGGTCTCTTTGCTTGACGCAAATGAGCAATGTCAACACGGGATTCCTAGAGACACCGGAATTTATGCCTTTCCCTGGGTACCTGACATATTTCTCCATCTCTTAGAGAAAGCCTGCACACTTTCCTACCCCACTCTCACCCCCAGGGTTATTTTCAGGCTTTTGTTTTCTTTGTTCCTTTCTCCTTGGGTCCTAGATCCTCAGCCCCTACCTCAACATGTTAGTAGTTACTTTTCTGAGTAACACGTAGAAGAGCCAGTGCAAGCTTAGTAGCACAGCAGCCTGTGTGAAGCAGAGAGTTAATGCAGAAATAACTCCAGTTAACTGGGTCAAAGTATAATTTGAAAAATTAGGGACACTTTGGCTCTTTGCAGGAATAAGAATCGGATGTTTCCTGAGCAATGTTTCTGTTTATTGCTACAGTCCCAAAGAATGTCTCGAACAAGTCCCTGCCCCAAAATAGAAAGGTAAAGGAATAAAAAGAAATAATAATGAAGAGATCTGGGGAGGGAACCCTCCTCACTTCATGTTTCTGTACAGAATACAAAGGCAAGACTTTAGGATCTTGTAAATCATAAGTGACTATTTATAAAACGATTCATTTTCTGATGTTCTCCATCACCTCCTGGGAAGCCACACAGATGACAGGAATGCCAAAAGAGATTAATTGCTCTCTAGTCACCAACGTTCCTGTTTGCTCATAACATTAGTTGGGACCCAAGGAAAGCAAAGATTCTAAAAGCCATTTTCTCGCCAGATTGAGTTATGAAGCAATGCTACTGTTCACCAAATCGCCCAATCATTGTACAAGAAAAACAGCCCTGTTGATTCTTGCCTGGGGAGACTCAAAAACCATGGTTTCAGAAGCACTCCCTGAGATCCATATATGATTATGAGGAATAAGATTTCAAAAGTTTAAAATATTTGCCTTTTGAAGGCTTGGAGGAAAAGGCTTATTAAATTAGGTGGAGGAAAAACTCTGTTGAGGTGGGTGGCTGGATACAGCTGTTAATGAAAATGCTTTGCTTCAAAGGAATCCAATAGCTCTCCATATACAGTGATGTTCTGAATGACTAAAAGGAGACTGGAAGCACACAGAAGAGATGAAAGCATCAGATCAGGCTTCAGCAACTGAGGAGATTTTGTACCCTTCATAAGGTGCAGGGAGAGCTGAGGAAAAAAAATAGTAGATGGGTGCCAAAAATCAGCCTGATGGCACAAATAATTCTCTAGGATCAGTTTGTTCTCAGGTGTGCATATATTTATAATGTGAATTAATATTGTTTTGTTTTGGTGTTTCAGACAAAGTATCCTTATGTGGCCCTACATGGCCTTGAACTTGCCGTGATCCTTGTACATCTGCCTGCTGGGATTAGAAGCATGCACCACCAGGCTGTGCTGAAACAGTGGATTTTTCTAAAAAAAAAAAAAAATGATTATGGCAGGTTCATAGTCTTCAAAGTAAAAGCTGTGACATCCACTTTAGAGCCCAAAGAGATTCAGTTCTTCAAAACTGAGCATCTTGCATTTCTTTCTTTCAAGTAAATAGTTTAGATCAATATTTAGATTGGATTCACTGAAAACTCCACCGTGTGTAAGTTCCTATTCATGATTAACCCCTGATTGAATGCAGTGCTTCCAGAATATTTAAATAGTTTCTAATCGCCTGTTGGAAAATCTTTGTAAACACTAAAGTTCACGGAAAATAGTCGTGACTGGATGCAAGCAAATTCTGCTTTAAGGCTTCAGAAGCTTAGGATTTCAAACTTGCCCACCAATACCTATTTTTTAAAAATTTTGGTTGCTTTAACAGCCTCTTACGTGGTGGGACAAATTGAATGAATCACTGTTGAAATTTGCTTATTGTCTTTTAAAGTTAGCCATTTTACATTCTCTTTCACAATGGACTTCCTGGGAAGAAATATGGCTGACCTAGTCTGAGCAATAAAACTCAGATGTTGAATTTCATCCATTACCAGATTACATCAATATTTTGCAACATAAGCACCAAAGTGAAGATGCTTTTAGATCTCATAGGGGACATAGGAAAAACACTGATTGGGGAAGGAAACTTAAACATTCATAATAAAATTAGTCTAAAACTAAGACTACTAAGCTTGTATTTCAGACTTCATTATAGTCCAATGCTTGCTACTTGTACATCATTTGCCATAATAGCCTTTTTATAAACTCCCAATTCCTGATTCTCTACCCCCACCCACCAACAATAAAATGTCTTGAGAAACCAATTTTAAGTTCTTTAGAAAAGATTTCAAATTGTCTTTTTATTTTCCTGTGAGTTGCCTCTAAAGATTTAGCCTTATTGTTGGACAGGAATATGCTCTCAACTCATGTAAATTTCCTCCCATAATCTTTACAAGACAGGAGAGGCAAATCCTTTGTCTTCTGCAAACAATGCTTGCATTCCTATACATTCTTCAGTATGTTTTTTTTTTTTTTTCTCTCTCTAGCAAGTTAGAAAACTAAGTATCATTGATGCTCACCAGTTCCTAGGGGTCTGTTTTAATTCTGTCTTTTTCTTTCTTAACAGCTCAAGTCCACTGCACTTTGGAGTCTCTGAATTGCATTTTGCAGTAGCTCAAATGAGAAGAAAGTGGAAGATGGGAGGCATGAAATATATCGTCTCCTTGCTTTGGTTCTTTATTTTCCTAGAAGGAAGTAAAACAGAGCAAGTAAAACGTAAGTGTCTTGCATTTTTAAAAACCTCAAATTAATCACATCTTTGAAACTGTGGTTAGAATATATAGTGATTATGATTAGTCCAAATGTGGTCATGCCACTATTCTATTAGAAGAAAATAAATGGTACTGATTTATGCATGAGTTGATAAAAGGAGAGGTTTGAATCAGGCCAACTAAACTTGAAGCTCTTTTTCTGATTATCATATAGTTTTCATCTCAAGGAACACATGACACATTTTCGCTTTCCTGTTCTCAACTGCACAAATATCATTCCATTTTACGTAACTCTAGAAATATCTGACAGATGAGCTGGATTTTTTCCCATCTTCAGACTCTTCAGTGAAGGTTTTAGTTTATGAAAAAGAGTAAAACAAAGAAAGCAAAGAAAGGCAGGCTCTGCATATCCCTATTATCAGAAATCAATGAAGGAACTGGATTCAGACCCAGTGATGTAATTTAGGTTCCAAGAACTATTCGGAAATTTATTGAAAGGAATGTCCACACAAACCCATGGAATAGTTCTAGAAAATCAGTGGTCTGTATGGGATAAAACATAAGAGAAACCAGAGGGTGGCAAGAGGGTGTGGTGTGGTAGGTGAAGTGTAATTTGCTGCCGCCCCCCACACACACACCTTGCTGTCATTGATGTGTGGCTGTTCTTCTTACAAGATCTCTGCTGCATTTGCACAGCTGTGGGCCTCAACATCTTTTGGCCACTTACAGCCATATCTGAGGTAGATGCTTGCTCTATATTTGAGGAGGAAACTAAGCTCTGATTCCTTGTTAGGACTACATTAAGAAAAGAGGCACGAAGTGGAATATTCTGTGCTCCATTGAACTTACTCATGAGACAGAGCTGTAAAATATTCTTAGGAGGAGCTGTAGCAATATCCAAATCCCATCACTTGAACATTTATCCCTTCTATCTGTAGAATTAAATATGGGAGGCAGGAGGCATGTTGTCAGGGGTGGGGTGGCGGATGGGGAGAACTAAGCCTCCTCCCATAATGATTTTCATAGCAAGTAGTCTTCTTCCTCAGTGAAAAAGTGCATTTGATAAGGAGCTTAACCATCTGTAATCTGTAGTGACATCTAGTATAACTGAGGCATAAGTGGAAGAGAAGTGGGAGGACAGCCCCTGAAAGGAAATTTGACCTTCTCCCTTTGCATTCTTATATTACTCGTGTTTCTGTCCCTCAAAGAGTAGTCCACATCAGAACACTTTCTTTTTATCTAAGTGCATGTGATAGAAATGATGTCTGTTCATAATTCCATTCATGATCAGCGGGAATTAAATTTCCTGATCTCTTAGAAAGACACATCCCTGAGAGCCTGTATTACTGATGGCCTCATGGGGAATATTGTGACTCTCAATAGACCACCTCTTCTTGGAGGTTTTCCATACTTACCGAGAATTGAGGAATATTATCCATAAAACTTAAAGCTTTGTTGACAAAGCAAAGAACAATCATTTATGAAGCCTAAACTGTACTTTCTCATGTTTCTTTGTGCCTATTATTATGTCCCAAGCCATTTTAATATTTGGTTGGTGTCAAAGTGATTGCATAACAGATGGCCTAAGGCACTGGTTTTAGTCTAATATTGTAGATTATAGTCAGATGGTGACGCCACCATCATGGTCATACTTTACTGAAACTTCATGTGGCCACACCCAAATCAAAGTTATACAAAATAATCTTTACTAAAGAGGGAAATATAGCATATGCTTCATGTATGCTGCCTTTACACATGCAAATGTCCACGCACAGATATTTCTATTGATGGCCTCCAATGACAAGTTAGAAACAGTGGAAATATCATAATTGGTGGGCTTTTAAATTTTTCTTAAATTATTTCTCAGAGGGACAAATATATACATGATATCCTTCTATGTTATGTTAAGATATTTTAACAACATCATGCCTTTCTAATGCCTACATCATTTTCAACTTTATGTATGTTCCATGGTTTAACTAATCAGCCTCTCTTTGTAGGTATAGAAGTTGCTTCTGGCTTTTGACGTTACAAATTAACAGTACTAGTAAAACCCTTTAGATGCTAATGCATGTATTTGTGAGGAATTTTTAGTCAAGTGGTGTTTTTAGTGTTTAGCTTGTTAAATGCTGTCAAAGCGCTCTTCAGAAAGTTCCTACTACCTACGTGTAAATGTCCATTTATAATTCCTTTACAATGAGTCCTGTTAACCTGTATATTGGAGGATCATATTAACTATAGAAATTATATTTCATTTTGCCTTGATATTTTCTTATTCCTATGTGATCTTTTCAATAACATTTTGGTTTAATTGGACTTATTGGTTATCTATTTTTCACATATAAAATCTTACTAGCTTTTTTGTTATTCCAAATATTGCTTGTGTAAGTTGTATTTTTATACTACTTTTAAAATTCTGTGTGGCCACATCTGTATTCTTTGCCTCTGAGGCTACTAAATTTCCTGGAAGGTCTCTCCCACCCTATATTACTGTATTTTCTTCTGGAATTTATGCATAGTTCTCTGTTCCATGTGAAATTTAGATTCATATATGGGAAGCTCCAGAGAATTACTTTTTACATCTCTGGATTTGTGAGTAATATTTATGATCTTTTCATATTATCTGTTCCAGAATTCCTACAAGTAGAAATTACTATACTTTTAAAGATGGAAACACTCTTCAAAGTAAAAGGACATATTTTATATTTTTACTGTCTAGTAGAGGAGAAAGGATGGCATAGAAGTACATGAAAAGGAGGGCCATTTTTAAATTTTATAAAGCCAAGAAAAATTTATAAATATAGAAGTGCTAAAACTTTTCATCTGTTCATACTGTCTGTTTTCATTTTACTTGAGGGAGCCTCAGTTTTTTATTTTTCAGGTGCTGGTTAGAATAGATTCATCTTCAGTCCAGGAGCATGTTTTCTCTCCTATCAGGAACAGCCAGGGTAGGGAGCATGTGAGGTACCCTTATGGTGAAAGACCTTCTCTCAATTTCTGTGGAAGCATGAAGAGTTTTAGGAAAAATGCTTTGTATGCAGAAAAAAAATTTTTCACAAGGAGTGGTGAAGGCCTATGTTGCCACTTGCTGCTAGCTAATTAGCCATCGTGGTAGTCGTTTTCACAAGTAGGAAGACAGGCTAAGGACACCAGGAAATACTGATAGTGCACTGCAATGGATGAATGAGCCATTTGTTGCTTATGTAAAAGTTTGCTACTGTCTAGCATCAGCAAAGTTTGAGGTCTTTAGCCAGGAAAAGATCTTTCTATACCTCCATTATACTCTGTTGTTAAAGTTGTAGTCAATGAGGCCAGGAAGTTCTTTTGAAGTTCAAAGGAGCGTAACATTCACAGCATAATATTCATGCAAATATGGGACAAACGGGCTGACAAGTTTGCCCCTTTTGGCAGATCTAACTTAGGTAATGAAGTATTGATCAAAGTGAAGTAGAAGAAGTGAGTTGTGAGAACTATTTTATTATATGTTTCTAATGAACCAGACTAGGCTAAGTCTGGCAGAGGTTCTGCAGACAAAAATCTGCCGCATGGATCCATTCCTGCTCTATAAAAGTAAACTGGATCTTTGAAAGGCTATATTCTTCTTCAAGCTAAAGCTTGCAAACATTTATGTTTAGATTAAGTAAAGTAGGATTCTAGAATTCTCAGGAAAGGCGAGCCACCAGCAGAGTAAGAGAAGGAAGAAGGTTCGCAGTCTGTGGCTGTGCAGGCGTCTGCTACGTCTCCAGTGAAAGCCCAAGTTTTCTAAGGTCTCCTCAGCATTTCACGTGACTACTAAACATTAAACAGAAGCGATAATAAGAGTATACCTATTAGAGTTTATTTAGATGGAAGAAGAAGGAAGAGGACCATAAATTCATAGAACTTTGTCATGGTATACTTGCCTGTAATTTCAGCATGAGAGAGACAGAGGATTGTGAATTTAAGGCCAACCTGGCCTAAGCACTTTCTTAACCGTCAGTTAGAAAGCTTAATGTTTTTCAAAGTAATTCTGACATTTTAAAAATATGGTAGCAAAGTGGCTTTGGCATTAACCTAGATTCAACTCATAGTTGTTACAACTATCTAATGTACCTGGGGAATATTACCCTTTAGGTTAGTGGTTCTCAATCTGTGGCTTGTGACCCCTTTGGGAGTTATTCTTTCACAGGTGTCTCATATCAGATATCCTGCATATAAGATATTTACATTACAATCCATGACAGTAGCAAAATTACATTATGAAGTAGCAATGAAAATAATTTTATGGCTGGGGTCACTACAGCATAACTATATTAAAGAGACACAGCATTAGGAAGTTTGAGAACCACTGATATGGATAGCTCTTCAGTTTTTCCATCACTACATTTGAAGAAATAGTGGTCACCATTGGATTGCTTTTTCCTCATTGCTGTGAAAAAAAAAAAAAAACCTAATAGAAGAAGCAACTTTAGGGAAAGAAATGTTGACTTTGGCTCACAGTTTGAGAATATGGTCTATCACAGCCAGGGGAGTATGGCTGCAGGAATGTGAGGCAGCTGATCACATTGTGTCTGTGGGTGCCTCATATTTGAGTACATCCCCTGGATGGGGAGGTCTGGTGGCATTCAGAGGAAGGATAGCAGGCTACCAAGAAGAGACTTGATACCCTATGAGCATATACAGGGGGAGGAGGTCCCCCTCAGTCACAGTCGTAGGGGAGGGGAGTAAGGGGAAAGCGGGAGGGAGAGAGGAATGGGAGGATACAAGGGAGGGGATGACCATTGAGATGTAATATGAATAAATTAATAAAGTTTAAAAAAACTATCAGAACCAACAGACATGTTTGCAAGCTGCCTGGGACAAGATTAGCTTTTAATAAATGGAATAAATGGTAGCCATTACAAAAACTTTCAAAAAGCCAAATTACATAGTCTGAGATGAAGAATTGAAACAAAATGGCATCAAATGACGTGGTGCAAAAACAGCTCTCTGTAAATGCCAGCCAGTGTCAAAACTAAAGCGCAGGTCTCCAAATAAAATAGCATCTTCACTGTACCAATTTTGCTCTGGAAATTCTTTGAAGAAGACAGTTCATTTTCTTGAACTCAAGTCCAGTCTTTTACATGAGGGTAACAACTTAACATATAAGTGATGATCTAAGTGAATGAAGAAAGACCTTTGTAAGAACATTTTTTGAGAAAGGCAATGTGCCCTTGGGACTTAAAGAACTGAAGACTGTGGATAGAATTCAGAGGTAAAGTGAGTACTCAGCAGGTACAAGGCCCTGGGTACCATCTGCAATACCTCTCCAGAAACAATAGCACAGTGTCACAACAAGGAAGACTGATAAACAGGAATGTGGACTTGAGTTCAAATCCTTGGTAATTCATGTAAAAATATGTAACCACAGCAATGTGGGAGACAAAGACAGGAGTATGCTGAAACTTGATAGCCATCAACTTAACTCCAGATTTAATGAAAGGCTGTGTCTCAAAGGAACATGGCAGAGAGTTATAGAACAAGACACTCAATGTATTCCTCTGACCTCCATGTATAGGTATGACTGCATGTGCGTGTACGCGCACACACACACACGTGTACATATATACCACACACATTTGTATCATATGCATATACCACACACATGTACCATATACGTTTACATACAGACACAAATAAGAACAACATTTCAATCTTCAAAAGACAGACTAAAATAAAAAATATTCAGTTACCTAAACAAGCCAAATGAACATTCTGACAAAGGTTAAAATATGTTCTTGGGACGAATTCTTACACTCTGAACTGAACATCAGAGTAGCGACTTTGGGGAAGACACAAGAAAAGCAAAGACTTTGGTTTTGTATATTTTGCATAAAAGACCTGGACTTTTAATCATATCATGAAGTCACACTGACAAGCATTTTATCCATTTAAGATTTATAGCCTGCCTACTTCCAAAAACATTGGATATGGGTTTGAGATGAAAAGATTAGGTGGAATACAATGATTTTAAAAGATGAAATATAAGGTAGGCCATCTAAAGAAGAAAAAGTAGATACAGTTAGCTTGTGGTTAGGTAGATTATAGCATCTTTACTTTCAGTTGGGCTTGTGCCTTCTGAAGAAATAAAAAGGGAAGACTTTGAGCTTATTGAAAAGTAGCAGTTGCACCCACAGAGTATCTTCATTTCCCATCTTCTATTTAAGCTATGTTGAGCATGAGCTACCCAAATAAAACATATTAGTGTGACAGCTATAAGCTTGGTCTCATAAGATAAAGAGGAACTCCTTTTATTATTATTATTATTATTATTATTAACCATCTGTAAAGGAACAGGGCAGAAATTAAGTAATAATGAAATAAAAGTCTTGTATAAATGATGGTAAAATATGCTCCATGTACTTTAACATTTAGTGGCATTAATTAATTGGCATACAGTATAATGAAATGATTAAGTAATGGATATTTAATGTGCCTATTAGATTAATAGCATCTGTCAAGTGTCCAAAGAAACTTTCACATAAACATGCTTGCTTTTCTAATTTAATAATAGGTACTCATTACTAAACACGCAGAAAATATATAAACATGTAAGAAAAACAGCAGTAATCTCAAGATCTATGGATAATCATAGGTACTTATTACAGCTACTTATAGAGTACTTTTTTTCTAAGCTCAGCAATACATATATTAAGTGAAAAACTGTCTTGAAACCCATTGTAGTCAGTGTTTGTTATGTCAGTTCATAGTCACTATCTCTAAACTGTAACAACACTGAACATACATCCTCATGCTGTCCAAAGTGAAAGTTGGGTATTTTATGTTTGCAAGAGAGATAAATTTGATTTTGTTGAGAAATGTTCAAGAGCATAACGTGTACTCTTGATCAAACAGAAAATATCTCCAGTCAAATAGCTCTCCTTTAGCTAAAATTTGCAATGTTGAGGTGCTGATAGGAAGGATTTTTTAAATGAGAACTTGGATTTTTGCCCACAGTCCTATGCCATATGACATGGAACAGAATTTTTAGCCAGAAAAAATTTCAGATCAGGTTTCACCAGCCAAGTAGCCTTTTCTGTAAAAGGATCTCCCTATGGCCTCATAGAAAGACTAATGAGAATACCATCCAGTCTCAGTTATCCATGCTACTAAGAGATAGAAGGACACGATAAATTGAAACTTCATGGCATATCTCCGGTTCTTATCTTAGCCAATAATGTTACCTTCCGCCTCTGTGAACCATCTTTGAACTACAGAGCCCTGCCTTCTGATTGCATTTAAGTACCTACTATTAGAAAACTGAAGTAGCCACAAAGCGAATAAAGAGAAGATGATGATATGTGTACAATACTTTGCATGGGTATAGTGATGGTGGTGGTGGTGAGTGGTGGTGGTGGTGGTAGTGGTGGTGGTGGTGGTGGTGGTGTGTGTGTGTGTGTGTGTGTGTGTGTGTGTGTGTGTGTGTGTGTGTGTGTGTGTGTCTGAATTTGAGTTAGTTTGGAGAAAATGATCCAGCAAATATTATTAAGATATTTATTTAATTTGTGGGTGAGAAAATAAGCCATAAACATTGGAAGAGGAATTTGACTTCTTCCTAGATTTCCTTTTTCACTGTCTTTCACAACTTGCAATGAGGCCTTAAAGTCTCAAGGGAATGGGACAGAATCATCAACCCTCATGTCAGGGAAATAAGAAGCAAGTTATGTAACTACCACATGCTGCCCTTCCTGTATTGTGCTTCAAGTCTGATAAGTAGACTGAGAGAAAGTATTTATGTGTTTCTTCCCCTCCCCCTCACTGCCCTAGGAGTGTTTTAAAGAAATTAATAATTAAAAAGGAATTTGTTTACTTGGTATGTCCACTCCACATAACTCATAGCAAAGACTCATTTTTCCCTTTCCAGTGACCATATGTGTTATAGTAGAATAAATATTATTGTAATGCTGACATAGTGATGTGTCTACAGTAAGCGCTGTAATCAAAAACAGTTCATGGGAATGTCTTCTTGGTTTTGGACTAGTGATAGAGTTATTGACCCTTTAACCTAATCTTGGGAGAGGTGAAGAGTGTTGGTGACACAGATGTGCATCTCCGTGACTGTTTACATTTTGTATTCTTCCTATTAAGGGGGCGACTAAAGTAGCAGGAATTTCTACTTTTAATGAAGCCCAGCTGAGCTGTTTGAAAAACAGCTATAATGATGCAGGTCGGAGGTCCATTTCACATGTTAGTTGAATTCCTTTGGGAATCTCAGATACCAGTAGTTAGTAGTAAGTTATATGCTCCCCAGCTGATGTCTTTCAGATATTGGCAATGGATTGCTGGACTTTTCTTCTTCATATCTTCTAGAGATTAGTGTAACATCTTTGTTTCAACAAAATCAGCTCATTTTTGCTTCATGTCCAAGATGATATGCTGGTATTTTAGGTGTGGTTGATTATACATTTGTAGCTTATTAAATTCTTTCCTGGGTGGTGTCAAAAGTTTTTAAAGTCCAAACTTACAAGCATATGTCGAAATTCATCCTAGTTTCTGAAAGGTGATAATTGTTCAGTATGCTCGTAGAGAAATGTTTTTAATTGTGAAAACTTCGCCATTTTGAGCAATGTTAAAATACTGCTTAATGATTCCTATGCTTAATTTTATTATCCGTTTGAAAAATATCAATGACAGTGATTGGTGGAACATTGTTTACCTTGCCTAACATTAGTCACTGTCTTCTGCATCATTAAGGATCTATTGGACATAATAAGCCAAATATCATATCATTGGTATAAGACCAATGTATGTGCTGTATGACCATTATGTTTGCATTAGCATTGGTTCTCTATCAGCAGTGGTGTTTTGAGTAAAGATTTTGCATTCCTAAATAGTGCAGTTTGGAAGACAGTGGTTTCAATGAGATGTGAGCATATAGGGTAAAGATGTGTAGATTTAAGAAAAAGGAAAAAGAACTTTAATTTTGGGTAAATTTTGTTTTCCAAACAAATTGCTTTAGTGCAAGAGAGCTGTTTTCAATTTTATGTTTTGTTGCTGATACAGATATTGAAGTATTGGCCATCTATATAATTTTAAATATTACTTTTTACATTTATTTCTTTTATTTATGTGGTGTTTTGCTACAAATGGAAGTCAGGGTCAAACTTGCAGGAGTCTGTTCTCTTTGTCCATCATGTGGGTCATGGGATTGATCTCTGGTCATCAGGCTTGGCAGTAGATGCCTTTCCCCCATTGAGCCATCTCACTGGCCTATTTTGAATAGAAATTATTTTTAATGTGTAAGTGTGTTTGGACCTCATATTTTGGAAGGTTATTTTAGTGACTGTTTAATCTTTCAAAAGTCTTAATTTTCCATTATCTAATTTGTCAACCAAGTAAGCTAGACATAAATCACCCAAAAGTGCAGATCATAGCTGATGGTAAAAATTCATCCAACATGGTATTTTAAACAAGTAGATCTGATAGCAACCACACAGTGCACGAATCCATGTGAGAGAAGAATAAAATACAGGATATACATGATCTATTTTTATGTACACCATGGATTTACACTTAAATATAGCTTCTAAGTTCCTTCAATTCAAGTCCCAGATATATATTACTATGCCAGACTAATACTGCTACTTGAAGGAGTCATGTTCATGTTTTTTTAAGTATAGCAGTTACTTCTGAAATGTTAAAATAACTTTTATATGTAGAATGCAAATCACTTGACTATTTGTCAGTGTGATTGTAAATTTATTAACAAAATAGTCACTTTCTTGTCACTAACAAGTAGGGAAAGATGCCTCATTAACACCATTAGGTGTTGTGAAATTCATGATCATTCCTCAATAGTTAAAGATTACATGGTCACTGACATGTCTCTACGTTATGGTTGTAAAAGGAAATTGCATTTCTTGTCTCACCTGAAAACCACACATGTTCTGCCTAAAACCTATTCTCTTCCTCCTCCTCTTCCTCCTTTCCCGTGTCTTTTCAGTGAAAACATGGTTCTGAATACATCTTGTTACTCAGGAAATATAGCTGAATCTAAATTTTTAGGGGAAAAGGCAATACCCTAAAACTGGAAACAAAAATGATGACTGAAAATGAATACATAGTAAACTTTATGGGTAATTTTTAAAAAAATACTGATTTTATTATTCCCTATAGAATTATCAATGCTTTAAGCAACTAAGCTATCCACTGCTGGTCATTCTCTCCCACTGACAATAGGAACATAGTTTAGTGTAGTTTTGGGGGAGAAAGTTTAACAATATAAGTTAAGATTTTTTTTATCAAAACTTTTGGCGCAATAAACCTGCTTCTTAGAAATTATATTAAGAAAACAACCAGTGTAGGAAGCTTTGTCATGAGACTTTTACAAATAGAAATGGCAGCAATGTAATTGGCAAAATAGGTAATTGGCTAATGTCAAGGTTACACTATATATTCATATAGAATATTGTTCCTAGGCACAGATTATAGGACACTAGTAAATATAATAGCAATATTCTCATCATAGTATGTCAATTTTCTAATAGAATTTCTATATACATGATGTCTGGATTAAAAAATAGGAGTTTCTAGTTTCTTCCTGATATACAAAGGGATTCAAATTTTTCAAATTTTTTTTTTTTTTTGTAAAAAGTACCTGTATGAACTGAAAGTTAATGGTTCATCTTAGATTCAGTAAGATGGGAGATAGAATGAAATATTATAGAGATTGGAATGGAAGGGGGAAAACTCACATGAATGTCCATGTAGAAATTTCCAAAATTCCAATACTGATGCATAAAAATGAATCACTTCCCTATATACTGGCAATGAAGAAGAGGAATTTGAACTAAACACATATATCAGTACTCAACACCCTTAAACTGAAATGCATACGTATAATGCATTTAATGAAAACTATAAGGCTTTAATGAAATAAAAACCAAAATAAATAATTGGAGAAAGAGTGCATATTTGTGGGTAGAAACAGTAAAGATTGTTAGTGTTGGTTTTTCATAATTTAATCTGTAGTCAATAGCAGTCAAAATTGTAACAAATCTTTTTGTGAGTATTGATAGTGTGAGTCAAATTTCTATGAAAGGGTGGAAGATATAAAGCAGCAAGAAGTACTGGGAAATAACGATGCTATGGGGTGGATACCACTTGATTTTAAGACTTACTGTATAAGTTGGAACAATGAAGGCTGTGATGATGGCCAAAGGAAAAATAAATCGATCAATATAATACAACAGGAAGCCCAAAAATAGATATGCATAAACACTGTCAGGAAATTTTCAACAAAGAAAGAAAGTTGTAAATGAAATAGGACACAGTCTTTTCAATAGATGTTGCTTGAGCAACTGAACACATATATTCTCAAGTAAATAAATTAATGAATTGAGCCAGTGATCTTACATACTTCACAAAAGCCTCAGAGTGTATCACTGAACAGAGTCTAGGGGGTGGTGTGCCTGTGCCAATTACATTAAAAAATACATCAGAAGCACAATTCATGAAATATACTTTTTTTTTAAACTTTTTGCTTCTCTAAAAGACCTAGGATCAACAAACAGTATACTCTAAAGTAGAAGCCATCATTCCCATGAGAACACACTGGTTAACTGCACCATTTAAGGTTCACATTACATGATGTCTCTATGGTATGTTTCAGAACATAAAAGAAGGACCACTGCCTAACTGACTCTATGATTACCAAATTTCTGTCACACTCAAAGTAGACAAAGATATTGCAAATACAAAATAGTTAAGCTATATCTCCCATGAATACAGGTGCCAGAATCCTTGAAGTGTTTAGTTAATTGAAGAACTGGAGACAAAAATAAGTGGTTAAAAACTTTTGCTGCTTATGCAAGAGCTGGAGTTTGTTTCCCAGAACCCACATATAGGGCATTAGAACTATCTGTAATTCTGGTGCTTATGTGTGCACACAAGTGTGTGTAGTGTGTGTGGGCAAGTGTGTGTGTGCACACACACTTAAATAAAAATAATCTTTAATTAACAAATTGAATCCAACAATGTATGAAAAGAATGTTTTGTCACAATCAAGTGTGATTTATTACAAGTTATGTAAATGTGTTTCAATGTTAAAGAATCTGTTAAGGTATTCTATAATAGCAAAAAGCTAAAGAAAATAAACACACGATTTTATCAAAAGATGCAAAGAAAGCATTTGATAGAATCCGATACTATCTAGCAAACTAGGGATAAAGGGTAACTTACTCATCTTGACAGACAGCAGCATCATAATTAAAGTGAGACATTACATGTCTTCCCATTGAGGTTAGGAATAAGGAAATAATATCCACTGTCACATTTTAAATTTATCTTTTATTAGAAGTCCTAGATAATAGACAAATTGTGTATGCAGACTGAAAGAAATAAAACTATCTTTGTTTGCAGGTGACATAAACATTCATAAAGAAATCCCCCCAAATAGCTGGAGAGATGATTCGTTGATTAAGAGCAGTTACAGCTCTTGCAGAACACTCAAACTTTGCTCCCAGCACCCACATCAGGTAGCTTGCAACTGCCTATTAACTCTAACTCTGGGAGATCCAGTGCCCTTTTCTGGCCTTTACAGGCACTTGCACGCATGCATGCACTTGTGCACGCACACACACACACACACACACACATAAAATAAAAATAAAAGAAGAAACAACAATGGTAGGAAAGCTCTTGCAATTAGCAGATTAATTTTGCAATTAACAATTAATAAGGATAAAAATATAATTTTAATATAAAAGTTCAGTTCCCTTTTTAAATATTATTAATGAACACATAAAATTATACTTTAAAAACTTCAGTGCCATTTTCATTAGTACTAGATGAAGGAAATGCATAGACATGAATATAGTAACATATGTGCATGATCGTTATGAGGAAAACTGAAAATACTGATGAAATAAGTGAACTAAACAGAAATATATATTAGTGTTTATGGGTAGAAATACACACCGTTGACAGATATATGTTCTTACCTCATTTGAATGTCTATAGGAAAGGCAATATACCCTGAATAGCTAACAGTATTAAAGGAGAAGCAAAAGATAGTAACAGAGTTCTGACCCTACACAATTTCAAGGTTGATATAAAACTACAGTAATCAATGCAGTGTGGGTTGGTGACATAATAGAGAAATTGATGAATATAAAATAATGCAGAACTAATAAATAGGCTGGGACATATGTAGCTGACTGAATTCTTTTACTGAAGGAGCAGAGACAATCTGTCAGAAGAAAGCCTATTATTTTACAAAATAAGTGCATCCCCATACAACTTCTAGAAGATAACATAGCAGAAAATATATTTGGTAATGGGTCTTTTGATAGATACTACTCCCAAAGCATGTTCTGAAAAGAAGAAATTAATATGTCAGACTGCTTTTAAGGGAAAATATTCTACTGTGAGGAAAGCATTATAACAGAATGGAATGACAGGCCAACATCTGTGTGTTTATAGTACACTTATATTGACAATATGCAAAGAATTCCAAAAGTCAACAAAAAGAATGTGAAAATCCAATTAATACATGGGTTAATTCACTCAAAAGGCAGTTTGTTAAGAAAGGTATCAAAAAAGAAAGATACAGCTGTCAAATGAAGAAAGGTTCAAATTATATGCCACTAAGAAACATCAAAATAAACTGGGAGTGGTAGGGCAGGCCTGTAATCCCAGCACTCAGGGAGGCAGAGGCAGGCCTCTGTTTGCTGTGAGTTTGAGGCCAGCTTCGTTTACAAAGCAAGTTCCAGGACAGACAGTGCTACACACAACCCTGTCTCAAAGAAGAAGAAGAAGAAGAAGAAGAAGAAGAAGAAGAAGAAGAAGAGAAGGAGAAGGAGAAGGAGAAGGAGAAGGAGAAGGAGAAGGAGAAGGAGAAGGAGAAAAGAAAACCCAAAACCAACCAAACAAACAAACAAAAAGAAAGAAAGAAAAGAAGCATCAAAAGTCAAAATAAAGGACCATGAGTGGGCATGGTATCTCATGCCTTTAATCCAAGCACTTGAGCACTTGGGAAGCAGAAGCAGGCAGATATTTGTGAGTTTAAGGATAACAAGGTCTACATAGAATTACAGGCTATATAGGGGTCCGTACTTAGACCCTGTTTCAAGAAATACATTGTATTGATTGTTTTAAGGATACCACTATGCACTTATTAGAATTGCCAAACATTGAGAACAACAAGTGCCAGTTGGGATATGGAACAACAGGAACTCTTTTGTTGCTGAGTGTACTAGCTTTGTTTCTGTTGCTGTGATAACACACCATGACTACAAGCAACTTGGAAGGAAATAGTTTATGTGACTTTAGTACTTATAGTCCTTCAAGAAAGGAAGTCAGGAAAGGAAAACAAGGCAGACATCTGGAGGCAGAAATTAGATGAGTGCTGCCTCCTGGCTTTCTTCAACCTGCTCTTTTATACAACCCAGGATGACCTGCGTAGGAGTGGCACAATTCACAGTGGACTGGATATTTCCACATCAATCATCAATCAAGAAAATTCCTCACCAACTTGCCTACAGTCCAGTATGATGGAGACATATTCTCGATTGATGCTTTTTCTTCTCAGATGACTCTAGTTAGTATTAATTATGAAAAGAACCCTAAGCAACACAATTGACTCCTTGTAAACTTGACATACAAACTCATCACTATTAAACTATAAGCTTTCCTTTCTTGTCTATCCCCAAGATGCTATTTTAACATCAGAATATAAAACCTAATTTAAAAGTCCCACCCTCCTTTTTTTCCACACTCCTTTAAAATAATCCTAAAACTTAAAGGCAGAAAGTCTCTCTAAAAGTTCTAACTCTCAACTATGGGCTCTTGTAAAATCACAAATAAATTACATACTTTTTTTTTTACAAGATAGAATAACTAGAGCACAGTCGCAATCAAAGGAAAGCAAAACCAAACTTGAACTTGATTCACAAGTTCCACTCATCATTCTTTGAGGTCCAAAGAGCCTGCGAAGCTCTACTTCTCCAGATCTTCCACCTGTGGCACACATAATTCATCTCCTAGGCTCAGACTGGCTCTCTGTCACAGTTGTTGCTGCCCTTGGCAGTTGTCCCTTTGTACTGGCACTACAATATGCTAGAGTACCCACTGCAACTGAGGCACCTTCTCCAGTACTTCTTCCGGGACTCCATCCCTGCCATACAATGCCAAACATCAGCTGCTTCCTATGACCCATTTATGACTTCAAAACCAGTATGTACTATGTGGCATTACGAACCCTACCTGCCAGCTTAGCCACCCTATACCACAATTTATGTATTTTGACCTAGAGAAAATCCTGTCAGAAGATGTTCCCTCAATGATGCTGGGTTTTTTTTTTTTCTTACTCACAATTGATTTCTCAGAGCAAGTTAACCAATACCAACTGTCCTATTTAAACAAAGCCTTTTCTTCAAAGAAAATGAACCACATTGATGTAAGATATTAATAATACGGACAAGTAAAAATGTAGGATTGAAAGTATTTGTATTTTCTACTAATTATTTTTAAACCTAAAACTGGTCTTACAGATTAAAGACATTTAAAAAAGAAAACAATGGAGGGACATTATCAAAATGTAGAAAGTGTTTCCTTTCTCGTTGAAAGATTTCATGTGATTTTTCCCTCTCCATTGTTTTTATTACTGTTTTTACTAATATACAATGTGCATATGGTGAAAAATCTCCATCTTTTAGATCAGTTTTGATAAATGCATTCTGTCACATAGAAAATACCATAATCAAGGTACAAACTGACTCCATCACCCAAAGCACTTAATGTTTGCCCTTTTTGTTGTTCTTTGTTATTAAAATTTCTTGTGTTTCCATTTTATTGAAATAGGTTCTGTTACCATTATCCTGATTCCAGTTTCCTCTTCCTCTTCTCCTCCCTGTTCTTTCCCACTTCCTCTCTCATCTGGGTCCACTCCCTTTCTGTCTTTCCTACACCTATACCATAAGGGGAACTGCCTATGTTTTCTTCTACCAGCTTTAGCACTTCAGGGTCCACATTAAGGTTTTTTATTCATTTGTAGTTAATTTTTATGCAAGGTGATAGATATGGGTCTAACTTTGTTCTTCTGAATGTGGACAGCCAGATTACCCAGCACCATTTACTGAAGATGCTCTCTTTTCTCCAGTATGTTTTTGACATCTTTGCTAAGACCGATCTTGAGAGCATATTTCCTCCTACTCTGATTCCCTACTCATTCATAACCACCCACCTTGAGACACGGTCTTGTTATGTTGTCTACACTGACCTTAAACTCAGCATCTCCCTGCACTCCCACCCTTAGCCTGCTGGGATTACAGGCATGATCCACCCTGCCTGCATTTTTTTTTTACTTTATTTTTGTATGTGTTATTAGAAATGAAAAAAGACTAGCTTCAAATATTGCACACGAGGACTCAAATGGTGTTACAGTATTTGTTTAAAACACTATTGTTTCTTCATTGAATTGCATGAACTATTTCTGGAGTTGGAGGCATTGTCTCCTAGTATTAGTTATCCCTCCCCGTATTCCCTCCTTCAACTTTCCCTCCCACCCCTCCCCATTTACTCCTCTAGTCTACTCTAGTTTGCCTGTTATTTTCTTTATAACCACACTTTATTTGCCAGTCTTTGGAAGATTCCCCTCCCACAACCAGGTCCCTTACTGACCACATAACCACCTTGGTTATTTTAAAGAAAACATATATACCTAAAGCTTAAAAGCTAACTTCCACATAAAAGAGAAAATATGAAATATTGTTGAGGTGTGAGTTGCCTCATTCAGGATGTTTGGTTCTAGCTTCATTAATTTGCCTGCAAGTTTTCATAATTTTATGTTTCTTAACAGATGAAAATATTCTATTTTGTTAATGTACCACATTTTCAATTTCTATTCATTAGTTGGTGGACATCTAGGGTGTACGTAATTTATGACTATTGTGATAGAGAAATAATGGACATGGATGAGCAAATAGCTCTGTAGCGAGATGTAGAATCCTTTAGGTATATGCCCAAGAGCAGTAGTATAGGTGGGTCCTGCTGTATTTGCTTTAATGTCTTGGGCAATGTATATAAAGTCATGTGATAGATTGAATATAAAGAATAAATGTCTACTTTTACAAAACTAAGACACATAGAACATGACAAATAGTATAGGATGTGCTCAGACATCCTGCAGTGTAATGCAAATTGCAACTATAAAAAAGTTTTAGGGACTGGAGAGCTGACTCAGTGGTTAAGAGCACTTGTTGCTTCTGTAAAGGACCCAGATTCAGCTCCCAGCCCCAACATGGCTGAACACAAAACATCTGTGCCTCTAATTCCAAGGGATTCAATGTCCTTTTCTGGCTTCCATGGGCACTGACATGCATATAGTGAACAAACAGATATGTATGTACGCAAAACACTCATACACATAAAATAAAAACAAGTATGTTTTTATTTTTTATTTATGTAAAAAATTTAAAAATACATTTATGTTATGTGTGTGGGTATTTTGCCTGCCTGCATGTCTGTGCACCACATCTGTGCCTGTTGTCTGCAGAGGCCAGAAAAAGATACCAGCTTGCCTGGAACTGGAATTATGAACGGTTTTGAGCTGCCGTATTTGGTTCTGTGACTGAAATACAGGTTCTCTGGAAGAATAGGAAGTGTTCATAACCACTAAGGTATATTTCCAGCACTATAAAAATTATTTCAACAAAGGGAGGTGTATGATTTGAGCTAACTGAAACTTGCTCATGCACAAGAAAATCAGTATGTTGAATGGAAGCAAAGTGTTCATTATTTTACCTTTGCAAAGGAAGCATGATCTTTTCAAAAATCAAAAGGTCAGTGGTATATTTTCATATATTGCTATTATAACACAACAATATATGAAATGAGATTTAGAACTCCGCTGTCAGATCAAACCCAGATCAACCTGGGTTTGAATGTCATCCCAGCTGCTTACTAGTTGTAAGTCTCTTGATTTCCTTTATTCATAAAGTAAGATTAATAGTAATATTTAATGTGTGAGTTATTGTAAAGATCCAGTAAGCAAAGAACAGAAAACACTGAGCCAGCAGTAGGTGCTCTGTAAATGCAATGGCTCTTCCTTTGATGTACATAGTAGAATAGATGGAACTCATGGTTGTCTTTGGATTTTGTGACTTTGGCCTATATTTACTAACAGTTGTGTTCTCCTCCCCCTCCCCCCTTTTGACAGATTCTGAGACATATTGTGTGTTTCAAGACAAGAAGTATAGAGTGGGTGAGAAATGGCATCCTTACCTGGAACCATATGGACTGGTTTACTGTGTGAACTGCCTCTGTTCAGAGGTACAGTGCTTTATGGCATGACATTTCCCTCTTATTCTTTAGCACACAGGGAGGTGCTCATTTAGCCAGGAAGCTTAGGTGATTAAAAGCATAAAAGATATTAGCAAGCACCCAGATGTCATGGTGTGTAAGATCCAGGCAGGAGAATGAATAGTAGTGCATGAATATTCCTAGCTACATAGCAAATTTGACATCCGTATTGGGATGGGGGAAAATGGAGGCCAGACTGTAAATAATATCTCTCCTGATATATTTTCTGGTAAAGCTTGTTTGTTTCTCTAAAGATGTCTGAATATTTACTATAAATAAATTTCTGTACCCCTTTAGGCTAATTATATATGATATAATAGGAGAACATAGAAGAATCAGACAGTAGGAAAATTATTCTGCCCTCTAGGTAACAGTAGAAGCAGCCCCAGTATGTCCAAACCACAGCATTAAGCCCATTGGGAAGGAAAGAACTGAGAATTCTGAATGCAAAAATGAACTAGTCATTTAAGATCGAGGGTAAGAAAGCCTGCATGTAATTCCTGTTATGTACCTAGCTAGAACAGGCATGGCCATTCATGCCTGTTCATTTTACCATTTGAACAGACCTTCCAGCTTTCCAAAGGTTTACCCTATATCAAGCAGCCTTCAGGTATTATAATAGCAGGAGGCATTGAGGATTTGTCAGGTTTAGCTTTGAGGTGGACTCATTTACAGACTCTAAAGTAGGCCACCTATGGTATGTGGTATGTTGGAGTAATTTACCTATAATCTCTCTGTGATTCCTTCAGCTTCCTCTTTGAAACAGGATAATAATGCCTGGCGTAGTGGTACATGGCTGTGGATTGCAGAAGGCTGAGTCAGGAGGATCATGAGTTTGAGTCCACCTGTCTCAAAAAAAGACATGATGATAGTATCTATTTCATATGCCATAGTAGGGATTAAGCTCACTACAGCATCTAACACAGTGTATGGATAGGAAATGTTAACTTCTACTATCATCATTATCATTACGGTTATCAGTGATCTTATTAATCTCTAGAGTCTGGAACTGAATTCAGTATCCAACATGAAAGACTGAATTTTCTTCTCAAGCCAGAACTATGCTTTCTGATATGCTCCTGTGAGCTCAGCTCCTGACGGCACTACCTGGAGTGTGGTGCATTAAGAGTTTCTCTGCTGCTTCCAAGTGCAGTGTTACAAAACTTTATTCTGGAAAGCACATGAGAAGAAGGAAGAATTGTAGTAAGGTGCTTCCAGTCTGGATAAAAGAAGCCTGCCTCTTTAAATGGCTAGGGTTTGTATTAAATAGAGCATCTTGGGGCTGATTAACTGCCTGGTATGGCATTATTTTGTCAGATTCTTGACTCAGTACATTGGAGATGGACAGCTAGCCCTTGGGGGCCAAGGCTTTGAAGTCCACAAGGCAGTGAAAATGTTAACAGCTCTCCCGATGCCAACATCTCTCACACTAGGCATAGTCTTTCTCTGTGCACTCCGCCACCCTTTACCCTGGAATGGCCTAACCCTTCCTTCAGATGAATTCTGCATGGGAAATGTAAATGCGAAATGCATTGCCAAAGCTTGCTTTGTTTTAGCAATGGCTGAGAGCTGTCAGAGTTGTGGGATCATGGATCGCTAACTCATACAAGGACCAAGTTGCCTCATCCAGACATCCTCCCTGATCAGCTCAGTTTCTAGTTCTAGCTTGTTCTTGTTCTCAGAAACAAATGTTGGCTGAAAAGGGAAATGAGGAGAGGAGTCATGCAGCCAAACGAATCAAGGCAGAGCTCTGTAGAGTGCAAGGACTCACATGCCAGGGATGTCTCTGTGCTCGGGGCTGGGAAGCAGCTCTCAAGGGACCTATTACTCACCACCCCCTTCTCTTCTATGGCATCAAGCAGGTGGTTATGAAATCAGAAGACGATCTTGGAAAAGCCATGCAGCTAGAACTAGGAAGGATAGAACTCTAACAGAGCCAGGCCAGAGGAAGCCTCTCATATTTAATATTAAATTGAAAACCGGGACTATGTTGAACCCAGCCTCAGAAAAGGTATGCCTTATAGGCTTCCAATCAACCCAGCAGAGGTGCTAGAAGTGGGAAAAGTGAATTGGTTTAAAAGGAGGCTGATTGCATTCAGATTCTTGGGAATGCATTATTCACTGTCTGGGTGAGTCCCTGCATGACTGTTTCCCAAACTGGCATAGTCCCAGTGACCTTTGAAAGACATATTTTCTCTCTCACTCTCACTGCCTTCTCTCTTTCAGAATGGAAATGTGCTTTGCAGCCGAGTCAGATGTCCAAGCCTTCATTGCCTTTCACCCGTGCATATTCCTCATCTGTGCTGCCCCCGTTGCCCAGGTAATCCACTTTGCCTCTGTTTCTCCAACTTGTACGTTTCTGTTTTTTCCTCTTCACCTAATCCAACTCACCTTCCTAAACTCCCCCAGAAGGGAAACTTCTAGTCAGAAATAACAATAGAACACTTTTAGACAACTTAAGCTGCCCCCCCTAAATACACTTTATGGCCCAAATGGGACACATTCTAGGTCCTAATACATTATTGGGTACCCAGAAACAGATCTTCATTGGGCTTTTAATCATTTGAAAGGGAATGAAAAGGGAGAAAAGAATTATAGCTATAAACAGCCTCTTTCTGCCATGGGCAGTGGGTAACAGGGAGATTGTATCGTTGCGGCACGTGTGCCATACAATTAGTGCTGGAATTGCATCCAAGCATAGCCTCAAAATGATGAGGAACTGGTCATAAATCAAAGGAACTGAACCAGTAAGGTTTATGGCAGTATAAAGTGGCCCGCCTGCCGAACAGTCACCTCCTCCACACAGCACAGTTATGAGGTACACACTGTTAAGGGCAAGTCTGGGGAGAGCCAGCTAGAGACTTTTTCCCAAGGTTGTTACAATGGAAGCCTACTTTCACAGTTTGTGCTTAGTGTATTTTCCTGAGGCAGAAGCCCCCACAGTCACACTTCATTCTGATATGACGGCAGCCTCGTTCCCGAACCAAAAACTTGGAACTATGGAGAGATCCAGAGAATGCCTGCCAACCCAATGGCATTCCAAGGGAAAGCTATCAGACAGCCTCGCCACCCTCTAGGCTTATTCATTATCTGTAGGAGAGAATTTTTGAGATGAATATTCCCAAGTTAACTTTTGGGAGTCAGAGACTTTTAATCACAGGTTTTGAATTTACTGTGTGCAGAAGTAAATTCTTTTGTAAACAATCCATTACTTTATTGATATTCCTTTATAAAGTACACTTTCATGTCCTAGTAAATACACTACTTGTCCCAGGAGACAAAAGTTTACACACAGATCTATCTTTCTTTGAACGTTGTTGATGATAGTATATGCTTCAAGACATGAGAAACTGACCAATTTGAAAGTTACTTTTTAAAGAAATTCCTACATGCACTTGCTGTTTTTGAATGTGTTCATTTGCTTCTGCTTAAATTGGATTACTAGAGCAACCAGGCATGGTGGCATACGCCTTAAATCCCAGCACTTGGGAGGCAGAGGCAGGCAGATTGCTGTGAGTTTGAGGCCAGCCTAGTCTACAAAGTGAGTCTAGGACAGCCAAGGATACACAGAGAAACCCTGTCTCGAAAAACCAAAAATAAAATAAAATGGATTACTAGGGTATTACATTGAAGGGGCTCTGGCAAGTGAGAGTACAGTTTTTCTGATTAAATAACTACTCTAAAGATCTTTTATTTAGTCGGCCAGATAGTCAACTAAATCACTTTAATATCTCTCCAACAAGACTCACAAAGTAGCCTAATGTGATAGGAACTTATCTAAACCACAGCTTCTTAAATCATGGGGCACTGACAGAAAACAATTATTAACCAAAAAATGGAAAATAGAGGCTAGCAGCTATTCTAAGTGAAGAGGGAAATGTTAAGATAATTTAGATCATAAATCCCAGAGGAAAAAAGGTGAAATAAAATGACTTAAAGAGCTAATTTTATAGTGCACAGAAACAAGCTTTGCTTTTCCTTTCCTTGCTATTGTAGTTTGCTTCTGAGAAAGGTAATATTTCTTCATTGTACAAGGGCTTTCTGTGAGTATTTATGCCAAACTTCGCTAATACTTATATTTAAAATGTCTGTCTGGGCGGTGTGGTGGCGCACGCCTTTAATCCCAGCACTCGGGAGTCAGAAGCAGGCCGGATCGCTGTGAGTTTGAGGCCAGCCTGGTCTATAAAGTGAGTCTAGGATAGCCAAGGCTACACAGAGAAACCCTGTCTCGAAAAACCAAAAAGTAAAAAAATAAATAAAATAAAATAAAATGTCTGAGATTGTAGCTATGCTTGAATGATAATTTGGCGGGTTATGAAATTTTAGGTATATGCTCATTTTTCCCTCAGCACTTTTGAAGTTATTTCTAAATAAATGGCTTCCTGGTTTCTTTTGTTTATGGATTAAAAAATGGACTATTTGATTATAGTTCTGTTGTACACCATTTCATTTCCTTTATCTTGAATTTTTTTCCCTTTTACTTTGGTGAATACACTAAGAGGTGTTGATGTATACTTTTTATGTTCCTTTTGCCTGGTTGATTCTTTGTTGTGGTTGTTGTTGTTTAAGATAATGTTTCTCTACATAGTCCTGGCTGTCCTGCAACTCACAATGTAGATGAGGTTGGCCTGAAACTCACAGAGGACTGCCTTCAAAGTGCTGGGATTAAAGGTGTATGCCACTGTGCTGAGCAGGATGATTATTATTCAGCCTAAGGACTTAGAAATCTGTTTGTCAGTTATCATTTTTATAAAATTAATCACTTCCCCTATATCTTGCTTCCCATTGTTGAAAATCTCTCCTTCTTCCTCTCCCCTCCCTCCCTCTCTGTCTTTGTCTCTGTCTCTCTCTGTCTCTGTCTCTCTGTCTCTCTCTGTCTCTGTCTCTGTCTCTGTCTCTGTCTCTGTCTCTCTGTCTCTCTCTGTCTCTGTCTCTCTCTAGTCTCTGTCTCTGTCCTCTCTCTCTCTCTCTCTCTCTCTCTCTCTCTCTCTCTCTCTCTCTCTCTCTCTCTCTCCCTCCCTCCCTCCCTCCCTCTCTCTTCATTCATTTTTTGATACAAGGTTTCATGTATTCCTACAATGATCTTAAACTGCTAGTACTCTTGACTCTGTCTGCTTGGTGCTATAAACGTGTCTTTGATGTAAACTTTCGCACCTCATTTAATTTTTCCCCTGTGTCTCCTAATGTTTCCTTTGCCTTTTTTATTTTACATATTTCCCACAGTGATACTTCATCAGTTATATTCTCTAGTTTATAAATTCCTTCATATGTACTGTTTGGACAACTTGTTAGATTTTGTTTATTTATCTTATTTTCAATAACTATATTTCCCCAAATTTTCAAATTATATTTCTAAAATATTGCCATGTTATTTTGTGATCTTGCTATAATTTCTTGGGTTGATTCTCTTTTGGTTTTTTTTTGTTTGTTTGTTTTAGTATTTGAGCTTTTCTTATACTACAATCTAGTCTGAAATATTTTTTCAGTTGTAAATTCTGACCTTTTGGCAGTTTCTTGAAAGTTCTTCTTAATTCTGACTTTTTCTTGTTTTTCTAGATATTGCTTAAAAGCTTATTCTCCATGTTATTTTATCTTGGATGAGCCCTTTATTCCTTTATGAATGGCTATTTCAGGCCTTTTACACATTTAGTTCTAACTTAGGAGTTTGGGTATCTCAGACTTGGTAACTCCTGCCTTGATAAAATTTTGGTTCTAATGTGGAGTATTATTCTTTGATAATGTTCCTTTTTTGTTTTGTTTTGTTTTTTTTTTTTTGTGTGTGTGTGTGTGTGTGTGTTTTGTTTTTTTAGTTTGTCAGCTTCCAGATCATGTTTATTTTGTAAGATTCTTTTTATATTAATTTATTCATATTACATCTCAATTGTTACCCCATCCCTTGTATCCTCCCATTCCTCCCTCCCTCTCATTTTCCCCTTACTCCCCTCCCCTATGACTCTGACTGAGGGGGACCTCCTCCCCCTGTATATGCTCATAGGGTATCAAATCCTGTCTTGGTAGCCTGCAATCCTTCCTCTGAGTGCTGCCAGGCCTCCCCATCCAGGGGATGTGGCCAAATATGGGGCACTAGAGTTCATCTGAAAGTCAGTCCCCACTCTCCACTCAACTGTGGAGAAAGTCTTGTCCATTGGCTAGATCTGGGTAGGGGTTCGAAGTTTACTGCAGGTATTGTCCTTGGTTGGTACCATAGTTTGAGCAGGAGCCCTGGGCCCAGGTCCGCCTATCATAATGGTCTTCTTGTAGGTTTCTGGGGCCCTCTGGATCCTTCTGTTTCATCATTCTCCCTTGCTTCTCTCACCTAGAGTCCCAATAAGAAGTCTTCCCCTCTGTCCCATTTTCCTGGTAAGTGAAGACTTTCATGGGACATGACCTTTGGGCTAGTGTCCAGATATAAGTGAGTGTATACCATTTGACTCTTTCTGCTTTTGTGCTAACTCACTCATTATGATCATTTCTAGTTCAATTCACTTGTCCACAAATTTCGGGAATTCCTTGTTTTTAATAGCTGAGTAGTATTCCATAGTGTAAACGTACCACAGTTTCTTTATCCATTCTTCTACTGAAGGACACTTAGGCTATTTCTGTGCTCTGGCTCTTATGAATAAGGCTGCTATGAACATGGTTGAGCAAATGTTCATATCAGATCACCATGGTCTTAAGCTGCACTTCAACAACAACAGGAATACCAAAAAGCCTACACATAAATGGAAACTAAACAACTCTCTACTTAATGACACCTGGGTCAGAGAAGAAATAATGTTCTTGATATAGGACCTCAACTACAACTTCCAACCTTGGGTAAGCAGTGTTTTTTGGGGGAAACAACACAGTGTGGGCAGAATCATGTTAGAGCCTTTTGAAATGTGAAGCATGTGACCTTGATCTTCAGCCATGTTAGTCATGTTTCTATTGTTATGACAATTAATGTGAGAAAACTCAAATTAGCTGGGGAAAAAAAGGGTTTATTTTGGCTCACCTCTTCAGAGGTTTCAGTCCAGGCTCATTTGGCTGTGTTGCTTTTGGGCTTATGAAGACTAATATGTTGGGAAACATTTAGCAAAAGAAATTTCTTATGCAATGTCAGTCAGGAAGTCAGGCAGTGGGAGAGGAGAGAAGAGAAGAGGGTGCAGAGAGAGAGTTATCCTTGTCTCAATATTTCCTTCAAGGAAATGGCCTACATCCTAAAGGTTCTGACACATCTTAATAGTGTAATATGTTGGCTATAATGGTAAAGGTCTTTCAAGGATATTAAAGATTCAAACCACAACACCAGCTTCACTCTGGAGCCATTTGTAGAGTGTAATTCCACATTAGCTGCTTAACCCCACCTATCTGTGTGTTGTCCCAGCTGCCAGCTGACCACTTGATTTGGCACTTGATCATTACTGTGCTCTTCTTACACCTGATTCAACAAAATATGTCACCTTATTCCTATGGGTTTTTTTCTTTACTTTTAAATTTTCATTCAGTTTTTGTTTGTTTGTCTGTTTAGCTTCACAGCATCCTTGTTCTTCATTTGAAAAAAGAACCAAATTTTAAAAATTCATTTATTCAGATTATAACTCAATTGGTATGCCATCACTTGTATCCTCCCATTCCTCCCTCCCTCCCACATTCACTCTATTCCCCTCCCCTAGGTCTATGACCTTGAGTGATCTCCTCCCTCACTATATGGTCATAGGCTATCAGGTCTCATCTTGGTAGCCTGCTTATTCTTTCTCTGAGTGCCACCAGGCCTCCCCACCAAGAGGAAATGGTTAAATATGGGGCACCAGAGTTCATGTCAGAGTTAGTCCCTGCTCTCCACCCAACTGTGGAGAATGTCCTGTCCATTGCCTAGATCCAAGTAGGGGTTCAATGTTTACTACTCTTTTTTTCTTTTTTTTTATATATTTTTTTATTAATTTATTCTTGTTACATCTCAATGTTTATCCCATCCCTTGTATCCTCCCATTCCTCACCCCCCCCATTTTCCCATTATTCCCCTCCCCTATGACTGTTCCTGAGGTGGATTACCTCCCCCTATATATTCTCATAGGGTATCAAGTCTCTTCTTGGCTACCTGCAGTCCTTCCTCTGAGTGCCACCAGGTCTCCCCCTCCAGGGGACATGGTCAGCCTAAGTGTCCCTCAGTAGAAGAGTGGATAAAGAAACTGTGGTACATATACACTATGGAATACTACTCAGCTATTAAAAACAAGGAATTCCAGAAATTTGTGGATAAATGGATTGAGCTAGAAATGATCATAATGAGTGAGTTAACCCAGAAGCAGAAAGAATCAAAGGGTATATACTCACTTATATCTGCATACTAGCCCAAGGGGCATGTCCCACAAAAGCCTTCACTTACCAGGAAACTGGGACAGAGGGGAAGGCATCCTATTGGGACTCTAAATGAGAGACGCATGGGAGAATAGCAAAATAAAAGGATACAGAGGGTCCTAGAAATCTACAAGTAGAACAATATGATAGGCAGATTTGGGCCCAGGGGTCCCGCTCAAACTAAGGCACCAGCCAATGTTTACTACTTGTAATGTCCTCGGTTAGTGCAAGAGTTTGAACAGACCTGATCCACCTGTTACGAGGTTCTTTTGTAGGTTTCTAAGATCTTCTGGATCTTTCTAGTTCCTTAACTCCTATATTTCTATTACCACGAGTCTCAGTGTGATGTCCTCACATCTATCTCAATCTCCTGGTAAGTAAAGACTTTCATGGGACATGCCTTTTGGGCTAGTGCCCAATTATAAGTGAGTATATACCATGTGATTCTTTCTGCTTCTGGGTTATCTCACTCAGTATGATCATTTCTAGTGCCATCTATTTGTCCACAAATTTCAGAATTTCCTTGTTTTTTTATAGCTGAGTAGTATTCCATAGTATACATGTATCATAGTTTCTTTATCCATTCTTCAACTTAGGGACATTTAGGCTGTTTCCAGGTTCTGGTTATTATGAAAAGGCTGCTATGAACATGGTTGAGCATATGTCCCTGCTGTGTGGTGGAGCATTTTCTAGGTATATTCCAAGGAGTGAAGTAACTGGGTCTTGAGGAAACCCTATTCCCAGTTTTCTGAGAAAGTGCCAGATAGATTTCCAAAGTGGTTAACAAATGGGACCTCATGAGGCTGAGAAGCTTCTGTAAGGCAGGAGACACCATCAACAGAATAAAGCAAAACCCTACAGACTGAGAAAAGATCTTCACCAACCCTACATTGGACAAAGGTCTAATATCAAAAATATATAAAGAACTCAAGAAATTAAACACAACCAAACCAAATAACCCAATTGAGAAATGGGGCTCAGAACTAAACAGATAATTCTCAACAGAGGAATATCGAATGGCTGAGAAAAACTTAAAGAAATGCTCAAGGTCTTTAATCATCAGAGAAATGCAAATCAAAATGACTCTGAGATTCCATCTTACACCCATCAGAATAGCTAAGATCAGAAATTTGAGTGATGCCACATGCTGATGAGATGTGGAGAAAGAGGAACTCTTCTTCATTGCTGGTGGAATGCAAACTTAGACAACCACTTTAGAACCAAAATTTTTATCTGCTTTTTTTTTTTTTTGTCATATTGAACCAGAGTGCAGTCTATTAAGATAAAACAAAAGCAAATGGTTTAAACCATAGTGGAAAATAATGAGTTTGATAAAAAGAGGAATTTTGCTATGCAGTTGTTGATTCCAGCTTTATATGGAGTTTGTAGCCTCTTTACTGAGTATCTCTGGAAAAAATAGTCCTACTCATGTAAGATAGAGTGTCATAGTCCTTGTATGAGACAAGGCAGGAAATTTGATGACATGTCTATATTATTTCCACTCCAGTAATTATTAGTCATGAAGAAACTCATGCCTTCCAGGCCACAGAAATTCTTGGTCAAAGAAATGGAAGTACAGCTAGAATTAAGGTATGACCCAACTATACTATCCCTGAGTTTATATCCTGTAGTGCATACATGCACATTCATATCATTATGGCTCTATTCACAATATCTAGGAAGTGGAATCAGCCTAGACATTCATCTGCAGATGAAAGGATAATGAAAAAGGGGTACATACACATAATTGAATTTTATTCACACATAAAGGAAAACAAAATTATGGAGTATGAAGGACATTCAATGGAACCAGAAGATACTATATTGAGTGAAGTAACCCAGACTAAGAAAATTAAATGACACGTTTTCTCTTTCATATGTGTATCATAGCTTCTGATATTCGTATATGCATATCAACATGGGTGTGAGTAAATATAGATGAAAGAATACTAGAAATGGTCCTATGAAAGGGAGGTTGGGAAGATGTTTCTAGGGAGAGCAGTGGGGACGGTAATATAATACATGTGATATAAAACCAGAAAGGCGAACACCCTGGGGACCAAGGATGCAAGCAAGAAAGGAAAACAAAGAGATAGGCGAGATGAACAAGAAGGTGGTTCTCCAACTAAACCTATGTGTGAATATGACACCAGAAAGACTAGCCAATGGTCAGAATATTCTCCACAGTTGAGTGGAGAGTGTGATACGACTTTCTCACATACTCTGGTGCCTCACATTTGACCATGTCCCCTGGAGGGGGAGACCTGGTGGCACTCAGAGGAAGGACAGCAAGTAGCCAAGAAGAGACTTGATACCCTATGAGAATATATAGGGGGACGTAATCCCCCTCAGGAACAGTCATAGGGGAGGGGAATAATGGGAAAATGGGGGGGGGGGAGGAATGGGAGGATACAAGGGATGGGATAAACATTGAGATGTAACAAGAATAAATTAATAAAAAAATAAATTAAAAAAAAAAAAAAAAAAAAAAAAAGAAAACCTGTTACATTGTATGCCAATTAAAAAAAAAGAAAATTACACAAAAACTATACTTATTAATAGAGAGAAACAGAGAGGGAGAGAGAATGAGAATGAACAAGTTCCATCGAGGGAAAGCATATAAATTCTATATCTAAGAGAGTGATTTTCTCTAATGGCCAATATGCACATAGATAATGACAAGCTTAGTGGAAGGGTTCTAAGTGTGATGCTTAGGAAAGACAGAGGAGCGATATTCTCCTACTTGTTTCTTTGTTCCCATGTCTTTCTCTGTAAACCCTTTACCCCCAAATTTCCCAAGATCTTTCCTATGCTTGGTGTGTACTGAAACTCCTGCAAAATATATAAAGTTGATTATGCAGACTGCATTTCCAAAATTGCCAGTGAAAAATAGATACTGCTTACCATGAAGAGCAGATGAGGGGTGTTTTCTTCCTTCAGTTGTTGACCACAGGCCTCTAGTGAGCTTAAATAATCTGGTGCTAGACTGGGGCTGGGACATTGTTCCAAGGAAGTTGAGTCATGGATGTCGTTGAACCTACCCTTGTCTCTGAACAGGAATGTATGTGGTCCTTGAGAAGTCTGTAGCAAGGCAGTTACCTATCTTCTCTGTTAGGGTAAAGAAATAGTAAAGAAAGAAGGATAAGAAAGTAAAGAAACTTCTTTCCCTTTGGTTTTATATGTAATTTTGTCACCTAAAGAAGAATTTCCTACTGACCAGGATTCTTTTTTTTTTTTTTTTTTTTTTTTTTGGTTTTTGGTTTTTGGTTTTTGGTTTTTGGTTTCTTGGAACAGGGTTTCTCTGTGTAGCCATGGTTGTCCTGGACTCATTTTGTAGACCAGGCTAGCCTCGAACTTACAGTGATTCACCTGTCTCTGCCTCTTGAATGCTGGTATTAAAGGCATGCGCCACCACGCCCGGCAAGAATTCTTAATGTTTATTCCATGAAACTTTGCTATTCAGAATTAATAAGTTTGTGTTGCCCTGGAGGAGTTCCAGCATTCCTAGGTTATTAAACAGCTATTATAAAATGGCCAAAATAGCTGATTTGATCTAGTTACTGGTGACCTAATCCACACTGTTTTCTTTCTGCTAGGTGTGAAGAAGTTTGGCTCTATGACACGATTTTATTAGCGATAGGGATATAGTGGTTTTACCTCCCTCATCCTGATCTTGTTAATTCCTGGTGGGATAAGAAAATATCTTTCCTAATGAAGCACTGTATCCTCACAAGGAGAAAGCTAGACACCTTATGTCATTTCTTTTGTCAATAGCTGAATTGTGAATAAGCTTGAAAACCCAAGCATTTCTGCTATAAGGCAATAATTCATTTCTGCCAAGTTGTTCATTGAAAAATGGCATTGCTTTCAAGAAAAAAAATAAGATGGGAGAAAACAACTCATGATTTATGAAATTTATAATCAGAATACTAGCAACACAGTATGCTAATAAAATACTAATGGAGCTTAAAGGGTTTCTTACATTTGCAATAAAGAAATATTTTAAAAGTAGAAGCTTCACCTTTTAAAATTGTGACAGTGTCTTACATTGGGGATAAGGAAGGTCTGAGGATGCTGAGTTATATACAAGAGAAAAACTCATATAATCATAAGCGCCTTAAAAGGAATGTGTCCCCAAATCCAAGACAAGAAGGACATAGGGTGAATGGGAATATGATGGGACATTATAGCTTTTCATCACTTCATGATGTAACTGAGTCAACGTATTTAGCATTTGACTTCTGTCCCTTGATAGTGCAAGATCTTATGTCCAAGTGAAGGCAACATACATATATACAGATTTATGTTGCATAAAGTCATACTGTAGCAGAAACCAACTATGTAAGACGAGTTACATAAAGTCTCTTTGACCTTTGACGGTGTAGAGGAAGTGGCACAAATCATTTGATCACTATGAGTCAATCTTTTCATGTTTCAACATTAACTAGGTGCATTTTTTCATTTTGCTCCCACCTTATACATTTAATCAAATGGCTATGCCTTTGACTTCCAGTGTTAAAAGTAACAAAACACGAAGGCCTTGCCTTTGGATCCCTTCCCCCTAACTGGGCTATCTTGTCTAGCCTCAATAGGAGAAGATGTCCCTAGTCCTACTGCAACTTTATATGCCAAGACAGGCTTATATCCATGGGAGGCCTCCTCCCTTTTCTGAGAAGGAGAAGAGGGATGAATGGTGGGGAGTGGTGGAGTGAGCGGGAAGGGCTGGGAGGGGAAGAGGAAGGGGAAGCTGTGATTGGATGCAGAGTAAATAAATAGCTTAATTAAAAAACCCCAAAATCAACAAAACCCCAAGAAGATTCTTTGTTCTTCTTAGCTTACTAAGTTGGTTTTGACAATAATGCAAGGGGATAAGAGGGATATTTTTTATTTTTGTTGTAGTAAAATTTACATAACAAAATTTATCGTTTAAAAGTATGCAAGTCTGTAATATTGCAAACATTTACAATGTTGGGCAAGTATTACAACTAGTTTTATTTCCTAAAATTTAGGAAATCCTAAAAAAAAAAAAAAAGCCTAAACACAGTATTCGTTTCCTTGTAAATTTTCTCACCTTCTGCTCCTATCAAGAACTAACCTACTTTATGAATCTGTGGATATGACTTTTGGAGTTCACAATAATGAATTCATTCAGTAGGTGGACTTTGGCTATGGCTTCTTTCCCTTAGCATAATGTTTTCAAATCTCTAATCTGTTATAGCATGTGCCAATGTCTTATTACTTTTGAATGGATGAATAGTATTCATGGTATGGCCATACCACTTGTTATAGTCACTATTCTGTTGTTGTGAAGAGACAGCATCACCAAGACAACTCTAAAGGAAAGCATTTAATTAGAGACTTGTTTACAGTTTCAGAGGGTTAGGCCATTATCATCATGGCAGGGAGCATGGTGGCACACAGGATGCTGGAGCAGTAGCTGAGAGCTACATCTTGATCTGCAGGTAGTGAGGTCAGGGAGGAAGAGGGAAAGGGAGAGCAATAGACAAGAGACACTCAAAGTCCACCCGAGAAACATCCCTCCTCCAACAGCAACACACCTACTACAACAAGGACACACCTCCTAGCCTTTCTAAACACTTCACCACTGAGGACTAAGGATACAAATATATGCGCCTATGGGAGCCATTCTCATTCAAACCATCATACCACATGTGTTTATCTTTTCATCAACTGGTGTTTATTTTGGTTGTTTTCACTGTTTGACTGTTGTGAGCAATGCACTATGAATATTCGGCTACAAGACTTTATGTGGCACGTGTTTTCAGTTCTTTTGGGTAGATAACTAGGAGTAGAATTTCCAGATCGTTTCTAAATCATTCTACAATCACTTCCAATTTTTCAGACTACCTCGTTTTTGTTTGTTTTGTTTTGTTTATTTTAACTATGTTATGTGTAGTATGTGCTCATGTATGTATGCAGGTTTGAATGTGTCAGGGAGTGCCTGATCACATAAAAGCCCAAGATTGAGGTTGAATGAGTTCCTTGATCACTCCACTCTCGCATGTATGCTTTCATGTCTGTTTGTCACCAGACAACCAATTGGTATGCTCTTCCTTGAGAAGGGCCATCTCCCACTCATCTTTACTCAGCCACCTGTAGTTCTTTGTGTAGAGTTAAGGCCTTGTGGGCTTTTCCCCCTGTGCACTTTGGGATCCTCAGTGGTGTCTTCCTTGCTCAGTTAAAGTTTGGGTAATCGTGCTGATAAGATTTTATGTGTGTAGCTTCTGTAGAAGGTTATCATGTTGTGAGTGGGAGGGGTTGACAAGGCAGGAGAAAGATAAGAAAGGATAAGGGTAGTGTAATCAGAATACAGTTGGTACACACTTATGAAATTGTAAAAGAATAAATTTATTTAAAAAAAAGAGTAAATTTATTTTTTTTACAATTTCTCATATTTAAAACAAAACAAAATTATTGCTAGATCTTGTAGCTCATGCTTACAATACCAGCACTTGAGAAGCTGAGATGGGAAGATTGTGAGCTCAAGACCAGCTTGAATCATATAATGAGTCCCTATATCAAAAAGCAACAAAACAACTTTGCCTATGTGGAATCAAGGGTTCATTGTTTGTCATCTCCAAATAGCCACTGACATTTTTCTGGGCACAATGGCACATACCTTTCATCTCAGAGCTTGGGAGACAGAGGCAGGCAGATGTCTGTGAGCTAGAGGCCAGCCTGGCCTGCATATTGAGTTCTAGGCCAACAGGGGCTACATCATGGGTCCCTGTCTCAAAAATAAAGAAATAAACCCCAAAACACTTTGTTTAGGATCCAAAGCCACCCAGAAGCATAAGGAGTCTTTACTATTGGTCCCTGGCTAATAGTTTATTCTACTTTATCACTATTATTGCAACATTGATATCAATTTTATTGTTCTGATACAGACTGGTAAAGACTGTCAAAGGGCATGCCTACCACTGATCACTAGACTATCTACATTAACAGCTTTTGCAGACCTCTTTAGTTATCTGTCATCGTTATTTACATCATTTTCTCAAATTCCTCATCTTTGGACACTTTGTAAAATATGCAGTGTTAACAGCATTTTCAATAAAATATCACTTGTCACTTGGCTTCAGGTTAGACATTTGGATATCTTTTCCCCAATAGTTTGATTTCCTATATAAGAACAAGGCTTTTAGGAGCAGTATAGCCTTCTGCAATGACAGAGCAGAAAGCTCTCTAGCAGATGTTTGTTAGCCTATCACAAAGGTGGAAAAAGCAGCACCTACTTCAGAATAAGTCTTCCATTTGTTTTCTGTATTTAAAAAAAACCTTGGGGCTGGAGAGATGGCTTAGTAGCTGAGAGCACTTGTTGCTTGTCCAAAGGAGTTGAGCTCAGTTTCCAGTACTCATGTCAAACAGGTCACAACTGTCTGTAACTCTAGTTCCTGGAGATCCACTTCCCTGGTATCCATGGGCACCCAGAATCACATGCACATACCCTAATGTACACACAGTAATGTGACACCCCCGACAAACATACACCATTTGAAAATCACAAAAATAATTTTTTTATAAACAACGCCACTACTATAATGACATTTCTGACTCTTGATGGTGTTTCCCAAATTTTCCTCTATGGAACATAACTTTATCGCATAGTGTGTTTATTTATTAGGGAAAATATTTGTATGGTCAAGTATATTTTGGAGTTTTAGAATTAGACTTCAACAAGCTACTTTCAGTGCAGGACTTCTCAGAACCATTAGTATATTAACAAGCTTTAAATATCCAAGATATATAATGGAGGAAGTGTTCCGCAAACTTGTTTGTAGGATTAGTGTTCTGTTATGTATTTTATGAAGTGTTGGATTATGTCACTCAATTACTGACAGCTATATGTATTATAGCAATAATCTGGTAGGGATGCTGAAGATGCGATGCAATTAGTAGACTACTTGTCTGGCCTACTGGAAGTCCAAATTTTGATCTCCAGCATCACATAAAGCTCAGCATGATGTCATGTGCTTGTAATCTCAGCACTTAGGAGGTAGAGACAGGTTGAGCAGCAGCTCAGGGTCATCCTCAGCTACAAAGAAGATTAGAATCAAGCCTGGTATATGAGTCACTGAAAGATGTAGTTGCTCTTTTTTCTTTCTTTCTACGGGGTAAGACTTCATCTCTCTTCCCTGTTTTTGTGCCCCGGATTCCACTGTGTTGGCCCTCAAACTCATGGCAGTTCTTTATCTCAGCCATTATGAACAGGGGCCACATGCATGAGCTTCCAAAGCCCAATTTTATGTAGAGCATCTTGATATGAAAGAGTTCCTTAGCATAGCAGGCTATTTTTCCCCACAAGTCAGTAAATAAGTGCTCTTTATAGCTTAACATGCTTAAGGACAACCTTGGTGAGATGATAAAATGTTGATTGCCAGGTCCTACACTAAAGATCTGATCCAGTTGGGCTATTGGATTTATATATTCAACCCAGGCACTCTTATTAATTTCATCTCTGGGATTTGGAAAAGGCAATAAAGTAATAGCATTAGGAGAACCCAGAGAGTGGCAGTACTCAGTATGACTGAACTGGAGAGAGGACCTTGCAGATCTTCAAGGGGCCTGGCATGCATACAGTGTGCCATCTGGCCTGTCTTCACCTGCTTTCCCAGCCCTCCCATCCCAAAGTCTTTCTCTTCTGCCACCATGCACATTCAGAGGCTCTGGGTGTCATATCCAAAAAGCAGGACCCTCTGTGGAGAGCTCCCCCTTCTATCCCACCCCCCTTGTTCATGACTTGTTGTTGGCCAAAAATGAATAGCATTTCTCGGAATTAGCCCAGGAATTTCTGCTGATAAACAAATGAAACTCTCAAAGGGAAAAGCAATCAACATAGTTTGAAGTAAAATCAGTGTTTTCAACTTAGTCTGTTTTCAACTTGGTTTGAAATAAGAGTCACATTTAGGATATTTTAAGGAACAGATTAGGGAAATGTCCTTTAGTGGGTTTTCATCCTAGTTGCAGGCCTAACTCTTCAACTAGGGCCTAACTCCTGCTCCAGTATGCAGAAGATGTGATTATTACATTGATTTCCTGTGCTCTGTGCTTCCAAGTAGTGTTCAGCCAGCACATCAGCCTCACTCATCCCCACTTCCCTGTTAAGGTCTCATACCCAAGGTTGTCACCATTTCAGCATCATTCTTTTCATGTAAACCTAGATTCGTGATCTATTAATTCATCTGTTGTGTGTATGTGTGTGCATTTGTGTGTGTGTGAGAGAGGAGGAGTTGCAAGTATTCACATGAGTATGTGCACAGGGTGTGAACATATACATGTAGATGCATATTTGTGTATGTAGGACAGGTGATGTCAGCTATCTTCCTCCATCATTGTCCACTTTCTTTTTTGAGATGGAAGGAGGAGCCATAAGGAGTCGGGCCCTCCCTTTTCCACAGTGCCAGTGCTGCAAAGCAGTGGACCTCTGCTCAACAACAAGGCAGAGGACATAGGAGTTTCTAGGATATGTTTCCGGCTCTCAAGTTTTTTTTACTTTGGGGTTAATTGAAAACCAATACGTTCTCAAAGTAACCAAATAGCCTTGCTGTCTGCTGCCTAGAGCCAGAGAGTTTCAATTCAGGGTTTTGGATACAAAATAACTGTAATGGAAAAGGTTTGCCAGATTATTTGCCGCCACTAAGATAAATAACAGTCTTTATTAGAATGACTTTGTCTGATTTTTGTACTTAGAGTTTTACACTGCCAGCTAGTCACTAAAAATCAATTTTGAAACTGGCAGATATAGGGTGTCAGTGATTAAAATCTGTTTTAAAATACACCTCCTTTCTTTATTTGGCCAACCAAATTATTCTATTTTGCAAATATCTTGATGAGTTTATAGTCCCTTGTCTTTGTCACATCCACTCTGAGGCCCAGAGGGTGAGAAGTGATTTGGGTATATTTTAGTGCCTGATGTTTTGAGGCATTGTCTTCTGACAGAATTCAACAGAGACCCTAACATGTCTGTACACATACACCTTCTAAGAAAAATCTCTCAATCCACTTTGTCCACAGGAGGTGCACTACCTGGGCATTTGGAGTGCTGGGATTGCGGGTGCATACCACCATGGCTAACTTCATTTGCATATCCATGGGAGAGAAATGAGAGTTAAAAACAAAGATCCAGAAAATGCTGTTCTGTTTCCTTCCTGCTGTCCTCATATCTGTACTGCCTTCTTAGCTAACTTTCTTCTTGCTTATTCTCTTTTTGTTTGTAAAGTTTGGATTACTTAATTCCTTTCTCTTCTGTTATATAAAATATGGAAAACATACAATTAACTAACTATTCATGTCATATTAGGTTTACAGCTCCGTGTCATTCAAGAACAATAACCTTGTTAATTAAAACATTTAATTAAACATTAAAGCATCATCAGCATTATGTCTATCCAGAATATTTTCCTTTTCCCAAACTGAAACTCTGTATACATTTAACACATACCCCATAAGCTTCTGATGACTGCCAGGCAATGTTCTTTCTCTGTGAATTTGAATATTCTAGGTACCTTATCTAAGTGGAATTAGACATGCATATCATCTTTTGTCATTGATCTGTTTCATATAATATAGTCTTCAAAGTTCATCTACCGTGGCTGGTCTCTTCTCTTCTTTCATCTCCTCTCCTTGTCTTTTCTCCTCTCTTCACCCTCCCCTCCCTGTTTCCTCCACTTATCCTCTCTTTTTCCTTTCTCTCCTCCCCTCCATCCCCTCTATTCTGCTCCCCTCCCCTCTCCTCTCCTCCCCTCCTCTCCCCTCCTCTCCTGTATGTCTTCTCTCTTTCTGACTTGGAGGTAGAATTCAGGGTCTAAAGAGCTATACCCCATTTTTCATTGAGAAAGTGTTCTCTGAAGAAATTTGAGAAGAGTTGGTAACATAATTCAGAAAAAGAAATCATGAGATAACCAAGACCTCTTAGAGGAATCTAGCAAATGTTGGCTTTTCAGAATGCATGCCCTGTGGGATGAAGAAGATTTCAAAAACCAACAGGGACTCGGACAAAGGCAATTATGACAAGTAGCAGCTAGAATTAATGACTATGAAATGCTGAATTTTGAAAAACACAAAAATTCCACATTTCCAACTCCAAGGAACCACCAGGGAGACTTCTACTAGAAATTGATTAGCAGAATCTTGGTGTCTGCTCTGGGGACATCCACAGTCCTAGAAATGTGCCTGTGTCTCCCTTAATCTGGAGGAATATATTTCTGAAAGCACTTTTTCTGGCATTTCTTTCTGAGGGAAACCATGTCTGGGGCTATTCAATATGATTTTTATTATAAAAAGATAATTAAAGGATTAGATTATCAAACCAATGAGGCAATGTTGAAGGAAAACTGTAATTACTAAGCCTGCTGAAAGAAATACAGAGGGGACTTCAACAGTTTCAGAAAGATTAATGACTTTTGCCTTCTGATTCCAAAAGGGGAAAATGGACAGAAATGAAGTTCAGCACCAGTAAGTCATAGGGAGGAACATCCTAGCTTCAGGAGGGGAGCAGGCATTATCTAAAAGTCAGTCTACTTCAGCTCAGTCTTAATACTGTATATAAGCAAGATACGCATGTGAGTCTCAATAGTCAGTATGGTGACAACCTTCAGTATATAGGGAAAGGATTTACTGGGGCTGACATGGCAATTACTGCATCTGTCTGGTGACTGGAGAACTGATGCAAAGTCATCCATGCAGCTGTCCACTTGTGCTTTCAGTATACATGTCATATTTCTCAGGATTACATATTTTGATTAAATGGCATTTCCATTCAATGGTGTGACTGGAGGCAAAGTCCATCCAAAGACGCTGACATAGGGGAACCCAGCATAGGGTCCTGAATGTGCACATGCTTCTGTGACTTTGCATGACTATGGTCTTCCTGTGTTTAACTTGTTTGATCTCTTGCCTCTTCCTTCTCATTCCTCCCCTCTGTTCTCTTGCTTTACCCCATCCTCTACTTCCTCTCCTTTCCTTCCGTCCCCAACAGTTAAACAGAGCAGTCCTAAAGTCTAAGATCTACAGAAGGACATGTTTTCTATGTGGACTCCTGAATATGTACAAAGGCATTTCGCTGCATTTGAAACCATGACCTCCAAGCTGCAGAGGGCACAGTAGATTGACATGAATAAAGGCATCTAGTTCCAGGCTTGGATCAGGGATTCTGAAGGGTCTTTTTGCTTCCAAAAAGTCAAGATGAGCAAGATTCCTTTTAGGAGAGAGGGAAGGTTCATTCTAATAAAGACCAAGCTCGCCCCACATAAAGCTGTGCTGTCTTGTTATAGAGGAAAGGCAAGGGCCTAGCCCTGCTTTATGCACAGTTGACTCAGAATTTTTACAGAGTACATTAGCCTCTTTGTACCAATTTGGTCAACTTGTAAAATGTGTGATAATTCTTGCCTCTACTGAGGCTTGTACTCATAGAAGAAAATGAGAAGGTGGTATGGGAGAGTGTTCTGAAAAATGCTAATGTCACTAGTGTGCTTGTTACTTTTCTGTCATGGAAACAAAATGCCTGACAAGCAGCTTTGAGGAGGAAACATTCATCTTGCCTCACAATTTCAGAAAGATATTGTGGATCGCTGAAGACAAAAGCTTAGACAAATGGAATGGTGGAAAGGCATGGGGCAGCAGTCTGTGAAGCTAGGAGCATTGAGTAGCAACTTATTCCATGGCACAGACAAGGAGGTAGAGACTTAGGTCAGAGCCTAAAGCACATAACACCTTCAAAACCCTACTCCTAAAGGATCTGCAGCCTCTCAAATTAGCACCACTAACTGGACACTAAATATTCAAACATATGGGTCTAGGGAAGACCATTCAGATTTAAAGCAAGACAATGTTATGTTGCTGAAGGAGGGACAGAGTTTAAACCCATGGTCCCAATGTTGCATATAAACATGTCTCCATATAGTAAATGAGAACATTGACATTTAGTACTTATTATCCTAGAGCCTAGTGACAGTAGCATCAGAAACAGACACTCACCATGTGTCTCCATGTCCAGGAGAATGATTTGTGAGGTTGCAAGGAAATGGGTGACAGGATTCATGACAGTCAAAATGCGACAAAGAATCAGTGGCATCCCTGTATCCGGCCTTTCTTCTGATGAGGTTCTGACAGATACCTTTAATTATATACCTCACCATAATGCTGACTCTCTCAAGGCCGGACAACTCTTTAGCAGGGGAGACCTGGAGTGATAGAGAGAACACACTTGGGGACAAGGTGAAAATTCCTGTACTTCCTTGGAATCATGAATTAAAAGAGTGCTTTAACTTTGCTAGGCTGGACTCCTCCTCCAACATTATAATTAAAACATTTTTTGCTTTGAGCTCTTGTGCACTGATTAGGCTACTATAATTTCTGTCTGCTGGCTTGGATTGCTTTGTCCCCTCCTTTTTCACTAATTCCCATTCTGACTGGAGCCTGCCATTGAGTATTTCTTCCAGCAGCATAGCCTGACTCTTCAGGGAGTGTCTCAGAGCTGGTATGTGTGTCAGGGGTGGGGGTGGGACTTGCTACAGTGCTACTTCCAAGGCAAGGAGGATCAATCTCTTTTCCTTCCATTGGGACTTTGCAAGTGCCTTGGTTATCACAATGATATCAGGGGGAACGTCATCCACATTTAGCAAGCTGTAGCTAGAGGCATGTTAAGAGTTCTACAGTGAATATGATCGCAACGCAATAAAGAAGTGTCCTGTACAAAATTCCACTGCTGTCTCTGCTAAGAAGTACCAGATTTGACAGCACCCTTAACCATGGAAAACAAAAAGCAGTCCCTAACAGGAAGTTACTGGTCTGGGTCCTTCCTTCCTTCCTTTCTTCATGCTCATGTATTCAATTCATAAACATTTAAAGAGCAAGATTTGAACAAAGTCTCAGATAAGTTTTAGAGTTCCTGTCTCAAGGAGCTTACTGTCTAGTGGTATCCACAGTCATAAGCAATATTATTAAAAGAGAGTATGGTGAGTGCTTTGGTAGAGGTGTGAACAAGGTCTATATAGGTGGAAAAGGGATTAAGATGGACAATCTATCAAAGACAGGAGGCAGCCAAAGCCTCAGAGAGGAGTTGATAGGCAACTGGATTCTGACAGATGAAGAGGATATTGCCAGATGGCAATAAGGTGTTGAAGAGAGGCTACGCCAAAGCATGTGTGTGACATGTGGCCAGACAGTCGTGGTTCATGCATGAAAAGAGGAGGCTGGAAAGGTCACATGGATAGAGGCTAGTTTTATGGACGTTACCTGTTTTGTAGTTGGACATTATTTTGTAGAGCTAGCCCAGTACAAAGTAGGGAGTCAATAAAGTTTTAGTAATTCCGTATATCTTCTTACATTTCCCGTCTTGTCTTGAATTTCCTCCCATGTCTATCTCTCTCCAGCTTGTCAGCACTTATAGTCCCTAACATCTGATGAGAATGAGCCTAGGTTATTCTTTCTGGAAAATTTTGCCATTATTGACAATTGACAGAACAGTTGATACTGAATTTCAGTAAGAATTCAATTACAACAGAATATTTCATATGACTTTAGATAGGACAACATGAAGGACTGAGCAGTGAGGATAGGGAACACAGATACCACCTTCATTTTAACATGCTTGATGTGAGTATAAGATTGTGTGTGTGAGTGTGTGTGTGTGTGTGTGTGTATGTATGTGTGTATGTGTGAGAGAGAGAGAGACAGATGGTACTATAATTATTCCTACTTCAGAGGACTGTTGTGAAGACTACCAAAAGTAATATTATCAGGCCAATAGTATGCCTTCAATAAAATTGAAGCTATTGTTGTGTTGTTCTTGTTGCTGCTGCTATTGTTGTTGTTTCAGACCATGGGGCTAGAGTTTAGTATAAAGAAGTGGAAACTGCTGGCTAGAGCGAGGATTTTGTTTTAAGTGTTATGGACTATGTCTAGTCGGTTTCAAATATGCCCCTACACATTTGAACTCTTGGACAACGTAATTTTCACCATTTTGTTGTCAGAATGTAGGCGTTCTCATGTGGGTCCATAGTATCATTTTGTATGCATTTGGGTAGTTATTTCCATTCTAGAAATGTGGCAGGTAGAAAGCCTTTGTCTTATAAGCTGTGGATCTAAGTACAATAGTTCATCTCTGGAACTCCAACATTCAGAAAACTGAGGAAGGAGGATCAAAGATATCAGGCCAGTTTGGGCCACATTGCAAGTTCAACCCCCCATGTCCAAATAAAAAATAGTACTGAAGACACCGCCTAGTAATAGAATGCTTATCTAGCATGTGAAGAGCCTTGGCTTTTACCCCTAGCCCTACAAGAAATATACAAATACACATGAAGGTAAATAGTTTTAGAGCACCTATCTGTGTTGAAGTCCAAGGCTGCAAATCTCTTCTTACTGTATGGGAATATAAAACAGAAGACCCACAGCAGGCAAGGCAGAGTCACAGAGATGCATTGGAAAGAATTTAAGTAGGGAGAGGCTGGATAAAAGAACAGAATTCTGAACCCAAGAAGGAAGGGAAGAGCAAAATCAGAGGGAAAAAAAAAGCTGGGAAGGACAGGATACATAAGATCATCCAGCTGCCCCCAAACTGAACTTACAATGTTTTCTGTGTTCTCTTTGGAAGAGGGGTTGGCTTGTCCAGCATTCAATGGAAACTTGTTGATTGACACTAAGTTGGGCAGAAGTTCAATGTGAGTGTGCCTTTAGCTATTTATTTGATTTTTAAAAATTGCATCCTTTGCAGTAAGACTGTTTAGCTTCTACTGGCGCCCTGGGGCAGTAAGTTTAGATTGTTAAAATAGCAGCCATTAACACTCTCTGTGTTATGACACTGTTCTCCCTGCCCCCCTCCTTTACAGAAACTGGCCTGGAGATTCTTTGACAAAAGTTAAAAGTCTTCTCTCCATACCAAAAGAAACCGAGTCTTCTCAAAGCCCCAGCTGCTTTTGCCTAGCCCTCAATTGTGCCCACCCCTGCCCTATGCCCACACACGTGATTCTCCTGTGCACTCTGGAACATGTGCACTCTTCACATTCATTCCCCATCCTCCCCCTCCCAAACACTCACATCCCACAAGCAAGAGGGACCCTGGGGAGCCCTTATGTTTGATTTGCTTTCCTTTGCTTGGTCTGTTTTGATTTGCAATCTGTTTTCAGGATGACACTGGGTGCTTTTCCTTGTGTATTAATTGTGCTGTGGAAGAAGCATGAGAGGGCTTTCTGCCTAGTGCTGGTCATGCTTATTTCTCTAAACTAGTAAGTATAATGCTGGTCACCATTGATCAGCCAAACTGCTCTTTGTGGACTTTGCATATAATGCCTCTTGAGCAAATAGCCCAGGCAGCTTCTAAAAGATTTATGAATTCCTGGATTATCTAGATTATTCATAGGTCTACTTAAAAGGGAATTTTTCATGAGAGGACTGGATGGCCTTCGCTTTCCTAAAGGCCCTTGGGGAAAGATCAAAAGAACAGAGACAAAGGGGACAGTGTGGAACTGCTCAGCTCCCTGAACAAGGCAATAATCGAGACCAGACACACAGAGGCTACCAGGTCTCTGAATGGGCACTGATCACAGCTGAGCTACTACCTAGGCCCAGGAAGCAGAAAAGGGATGTTCTGTGTTCTCTGGATAACTTTGGCATGCTGTCTCTGTTGGCACTTTCCAGTGGAACTCTATGCAACAGTGGACACATACCATTACAATAGTCACAAACACGTAACCATTGGATACTTGATATGCTGTGTAACTACTGCGAGACAAAGAAACTGCATTTAAATAGTGTTTAGTGGTACTTAGCTTAACTGTAAATTGATACAAATGAGTGGTGACTACTGTCCTGCGTGTCATCACTTTATCTTATTCATTGGGGGGCATTTATCCTGCATTGAATTTGGTTTTGTACTCTGTCTTTCTTTGTTTAGTTTCTTATTACTATCATAAACTTCTTAAAAGCAGGCAGGCACGGTATATTCTATGAAGGCAGAAAATCATACCTTGAAGTGATGTTTTGTTTAGCCCTCTGTCTCCACACTTGACCAATCCAATGATTTATTTAAGAAAGACCATAACCTACCAGAAGCCACAGTGCCCTGTAGGCACATTCAAGTAGCCCGGAGCCCAATTCTGCCTGCTCCCTAATTATGCCTCAGTCACATCTTTCTTTCACATAGGATTTTAAAAGTAAATACTCTCTTTGCCTCCATTGTCTTCACAGCTCACGACTGAGATTCCTCCTTTGTCATTTGGGTATATATCGGAGACAAAGTCTGGCTTTATCCCCTCATATACTAAGGCACAAAATACACTCTGGACAAAGGTTTGCAGAGTGAAGTCTATAAAGCAGTGGTTCTCAATCTGTGGGTCATGGCTCCTCGGGGGTCCCCTGAGCACCGATATTTGCATTATGATTCCTGACAGTAGCTAAACTACAGATACAAAGTAGCAGCAAAATTAATTTTATGGCGAGGGATCACCACAACATGAAGACGATATTAAAGGATAACAGCATTACGAAGGTTGAGAACCGCTGCTCTAAGGCCATAATGTGATCTGCGATCATTTCCATTTTATTTTGCAGGAAACTGCCTTTCAGTGCCTTTGAACCAGCCAGAGCTCATGCATGGAAGCATTGCATGTGGCTACAGCCCATGTACGTGTTTGGGTATAGATGAAAGAATGCCAGAGCAGTTCAAGCTTCCAGCCTCTCTGCTTTCTGAATTGTCTTGATTTACTGAAGTCATTAATTGCCCTTTGCTGGTAACCAGGGACATGGCACAACTCCCTGTCTTCTCTACCTTTCTAAAATAACCTAGAATTAAATGTGTCCAGGATAGAACTTGGAGGAGTTTCTCCTTCTGGTCACTTTAGAAAGTGATACAAAGTACTGACTCCAAACTAAGCCCAGAACCCAGTGTTTAAAAGGAAGAGAATTCAGTGGATAGGTGGAAGAAAATACTCCTTTTAGAATCCTTGTCCTTTCTGCTTCCTACCCCAGCCCTTTGCCCTTCACCCAAAGCCAACCAATGGTAACTCAGCATTGGCTGAATTGAAGCAAAACCTGTTACCATCCACCAAAGTTCAAGTTGCAGCCAGGCAATCCTGCCAAGAGCCAGGCCCAAGCAGGGAGGCAAATAGTTTGTGACCCATCTGCAGCGCATGGTCTGTTCATTTGTTGGTACCACCTAATGAAGAAGTGATCTGGTCCTGAGATAGAAGGCTTCCAGGGACCCACCCAGTCCTAAAATTCTGAAGCCTAAGTATAGGCACTAGATGCCAAGGACACTGGAGAAAGTCGCTGGAGCATGTAGAACACCAAGCCAATTGGAGTGCCTGCTAAGCCAGCCCAGGATTCCTAGCATTCCAGCCACACCATATCCACCCCCACCCCAGGAGGGCAGCCAGTGGCCACAGCAGAGCCCACATCCAGCAGGGCGAGACCCACAACAGACCCTCCAACAGCTTGCTTCCTCACTAATGGCCTGCCTGTTTGCTTTGTGCTGAGTTCAGGGAGGTGGACAAACTGTAACACCCAGTTTAGCCTAAGAGTCTGATTTGCTGTGGACTCTCTGGGCAGTGAATCATTTTGAATAAGCACTTAAGCAACTTTCCACTGAGTCATCCTGAGGGCTGTCAGGTTCACTAATCCTGACATATACTGTGTATATCCTTTGTTCTGATCCTGTCCCCATGCTGATACTAGGGGCTGGATATAAACAACAGAACTTTAGCAATGTGCTTGTTGGAAATCATTTGTGTTAGGACTCCCATTGCCTACCTCTCTCCAAAAATGCCTGAAGCACAAAGAAAAATCTTAACAGTACCAATTCTTGGGCCGTGTGTGCTTTTAGCAACGTTGCTACCAAGAATATGTCCTCTTTACTTTGAGTGGCATTGCATGCTCAATTTCTTTTCCAGATCCTCCATGGATCTGTTTTCATTTGGCTACCTTTAAGCCAGGGCTGGCATTTTCTTTTTCCTGTAAATATTTTAGCATTTGCAGGCACCTCTTGCTACAACACTCCCTTTGCAGTGTAAAAGGTGCCATAGACAATATGCAAATAATGTCTATGGCTGTGTTCCAATAAAACTTTATTTATAAAGACAAATCCTGGTTCTATTTAGCTTACACCCCTCTTCTAGACATAGAATAACCTAAATCAGTAGTTGAAACCTAGTTTACTGGGCTAGAATGTCTGTGAGGATCATATTGAAGAACGTGCAATTCCCATTCTCCTTTTGGGAAGGAGACATAGACGTTGTAAGAATAGTTTCTTTTCATTTTGACTATCAGAGTCCATTTCTCAAAGGTGTTAGACACATTTGTGATTACGAGCATTGGCTAAATGAGAGGGCATTAACACCATATAGACTTCAGAGCTTGAAACACTTTTAGGTGTTTATTCAGGTTGGCATGTCATTCTTACCATCTACCCTGGCTAGCAGAGTCTTACCATGTACAATTTAGTCACATTGGTATGAGAAAGGAACCCAGTAGAATAGTAACTGGTGCCCTGCTTCTTACATCTTTTTTGCCTTGGAATAGTAAATTATTTTTGCTTGTGTCTCACTGGTGAGAGGAAGTCACCTATTCTCAGGACCTGATTCTCAGGGACGAGAATAGGCAATACCAGCATGTTCCCAAACGAGGAGTGTCAATGGCTCCAACAAACATCTACTCTAAGAACTTCTTCCCAGCATTCTTCTTGATGACTTTTTTGCCTACCTTTTTGATTGGCCTAATTGTCTCTTTTATGGCTTTCTTCATTCATAATAGCCATCAAAATTAATACTCGGGAACACAGCGGAGGGGCTCATGTAGTGGTACACTAAGCAATGCTTAAATTTTTGTGTAGTCCAGCCATGAATATGAAGTCAGGCCTCTAGCCAGATCCTACATGCCATTGGATCCAAGCATTGATTGCCATTGGGCAGCAAGCCTGAGAACAATTAGACCTCCCATGTCTCTGGTTTTGATTTCACTTTTATTTACTTTTAGTGGGAATTTGAATCAGAGAGGGAGTTCTAAGTACAATGACTCTAGGCGGTTCCTGCTTTTACTGCTATGGAGAACAGTTGTCAAGACTGAAAGTAAAAGACAACACAGGTGATGGTGATCCTGTGCTCTAAACTAAAGGGATAGCTTTGGAGGAGGAGATTATAGGAGAAAATATAAAATAGGCAGGACAATCTAATTGTTCTAATGGTCTCAAATACAAGGTAGGGGTGGAGCTCTGACTGCGCTACATGTGATTGTCCATGGACCTTGGGTTGTTTTCTTTATCTCTCCTTTTCAGGACCACAGAGTCCTTTCTTGGCTCTTTCACATGTGACCCTCAGTCCAGGAGAAAACAAGTAAAGGAAAGGTATGCAGGACATTTGACAGGTCAGTCTTCTAAAGAGAACTTGGGTCAGTTTTCGCCAAGTTTTATTGACAAACATTCACAAGGCTCCTAACTGCAAGGAAGTCTACAAAATGCAGTGCATGCAACAGCTTCTCTAAATGGATTTGATCAGCATGGGACATCTGGCGTAAGGGCGATTCTATATAGGATGTGTTCACACTGGCTGAGTCTTAGACTGAAACCTTGAACAACATCCTGTCAATGTTGAAGTATTTGCCACTCAGAGTGTACCGTACTGCTTGGTAACATAGGAAACTGCTCTTTGGAAGCCTTTGTATAGAAAGAACTATGCCAGATTCAGTTCATTGCGTCTCATATTTTTCTTTGTACTTCATGTGACCTATGGACCCATCCCTAAAGGCACTTATATTCTCACAGACACAGAGGCTTGGAATATGTCTCCTAGGGACGGAAATGTGAAGATATCATTCAGTGAAAAGATAATCAGTAAGACCAGGCAACTTGTTCAAAAGTCACTCTTAAGACATAGTGCCTTGGGGCTAGAGAGATGGCTCAGTGACTAAGAGAGCTGGTTGCTCTTCCAGAAGACCTGAGATTGTTTGCCAGAACCTGTGTCGAGCTACTCACATCTGCCTATAACTTTAACTCCAGGAGATCTATTCCTCTCCTCTGGTCTCTATGCAGACGTAAGCACATACTCACACACAGATGCATACATACATATATAAATAAATAAATAACAGAGTAAATCATTTCTTAAGTAAAAAGCAGCCATTAAAATGGGGTCAGTGGAACTAATCTTGCTGTTGTTTTTGTCCTGGGTACCAAGACATTCAGAGTCCTGTAACACATACCACAACTTCAGTATTTTTGGTAGTTATTTCTTGGGTTGGGTTTTTGTTTTCTATTTTCATGTTTAATTACTTTTCATGGTAAGTACTATTTGCTGTAGAAAGGAGAAAATGTAGGTATAATTTCTTGTTGTTTCATCTAATGTTAGGTTTGAAGACTGGCATTTATATAAAAGCTTTTCTGTGTTTACTGGGACTTCCTGGGTAGTTGGTTTACCATGACGTAGTTTGGAGACTTGTATGTGAAAAACACTCCAATAAATGCCTAATGTCAGCATGAGTAGCTAGTGCTTCGGTGCCTATCTAGAGCTATGAAAATAAGAAAGTTCTCCTTCTGTACTTTGACTGTTTAAGAGTTGGATACTAGCATATCGATAATTTATTTTTGTCCCGGGTTATTCATCCACTCTGAGGACAGATAGTTCCTTATTATGTGGGGCAGTCTTTTTCACTGTAGAATTTTTACCACTTTCTCAGGCTTCTGCCTACTGAATGGGAGCATCACCTCCTCCACTCCTGGCAGTCAAAACTGTCTCCAGCCATTGCCATATATCCCCTTCAAGGAATACTTTTCCGAGTTGAAATATCCATACTGAAACATGTGCTATCTTAAAGAAGTTGAATACTACTGCTCTTGTGCTAAGGGATTCACATCTGATTTCTTTTCAAAATTATTCAGACTTTTTAGAATATATTTTTTATTCTTTCACGATTTCATACATGTATGCAATGTATCTTGATTATGTCCAACCCAAACGTTCTTTCTCACTCTCTCTGGGACTCCCAAATACTTCACTGCCCACTTTCATATCCCTTCTTTTTTGTTTTTAATGGCTCACTGAATCCAATTAGTACTGCCTGCATGCACGTAGGTGTGGGGCCATCCACTTGAGCATAGGAAACCCACTGGTGACCACATCCCCGAAGACCAGACTCCTTCCTGCTCAGCAGCCATCATTTGTCAACAGCTCTATAGACAGGCATGAAGGTGATATATAGACTCCCTCAAAAGCCTGCTCTGGAATTCAATGCATTTTCACATATCTCCTGGGAATGGGAGTTAGACACAAAGGTTCTAGGTAACAGGAGCTTATTAATGGGTCTTCTTGTGCTCAGATTTGCAACAAATATTGAGAGAGGCAGTATGGAGAAAATATCCCATGTGTATGTTCAGAGCTCAGACTGAAGCAATTTGTCAATATTCATTGAACTTTGAGAGGGACACTTTTCTAGGGTATTTTTGGATGAGATTGGCTCTAAAACCAAAGTCCTGAAACAGAAATTTGAACCTGCACATGAATTACTGGTAATCTTATAGTAATGCAGACACTAGCTCTAGAAAGTAGAGTGTGAGGGTCTGCATTTCTACCTACCTAGCTCAGGTGACATCAGTGCTGCCCACCTTCACACCACTTTTGAGGAGAGGGTTTGTATTCTTGGAAACAAAGAGTTGGCAATCTATATACCACTTTCATGTTCTAGAGAGGGAGTTGTACTGGTCTAGTATCTAATAAAGTATTAATCATTAATGTTTCTTCCTGATACCTCTCTCAAAAACGTACAACCAATATGACATCCCCTCCTCTTTCTCCTTCTATGCAATCAATGTTAAGAAAAGGTGGGTACCCAGTTCTTTCTATTAGTCATCACCTTTCTCATATATAAATGTATATGCATATATATGTATACATTTATTAGAAAGAATATCATGTAGACTGACCTCAAACTCACCATTTAGCTGAGAATGACCTTGAATTTCTGATCCTTCTTCCTTTACTTTCCTAGTGCTAAGAGTAGAGGCATGTATCTTCATGCCCAGATCATGCAAGCAAAGCTGGAGATCAAATCTAGAGCCTTGTTCATGCTAGGCGAGCACTGTACCAATTGTGTTACATCTCCAGTTCTGATCGCTATGTTTTTCAGACCTCCTATGTGTCTGCCTGTAAGAGGTAGCAGTTTCCTTTCCAGAGGAGACAGTCAGAAACACTTTGAAAACCATTAGAGTAATAATGTTATTTTATCCTGATTTACCATTCAGATATAACCAACTATCTCTAGAGCTCACAGATCTTGGACTCGCAGACCTTGCTTTCATTTCTGAGTTGGCCAATTCCTAGTCTTATCTCAGCAGGAAATAATACCAGTACCTACCTGAGAGGGTAGATATATGTATGGAGAACAGACCTAATGATTATCAAATTGAAGTACTGAACATAGAGCCTGTCCATCACCATCGTTAACCTGAAAATATTAATTGTGAGCACTGATGTGATTATTATACTTATTGGACTCTCAACCCTCAAACTGGTTTTGTTTGTGCCTCTGCTATTTGCATATGTTGCACTTCCAACAGTGACTCATTATTTGAAGTGATTTTCAGCCAAGCATAGCGTGATGTAAGGAATTCGAACTCATTCTGACCAGATAACTCTTCTTCTTGCTCTCCTCTTAGGAATTACTTATACAAAACAAAAACCAGACCTTATTGCTCTTCCAGCCTTGGCAAATCCAATGATAGCCATGCCTCCTGTTTACTTGATTGAGATCTGACTCCTGCAGTAACCTTTCCTTCCGCTAACTCCATCTTGGCATGAGGATGCAGGACAGCATAAGAGCAATTTGCATCCAAATGCAACTCAGGCTTTCAAACTGAAATTTTTCATTAACTTTTTTATTTAGTTGTTTGTTTGCTTGTTTGGTTGGTTGGGTTTTTCCTTAATATGTCTATTTCTCAAAGAGAAGACACTGTTCCATAGCAGTCAGTAGTGGAGCTCTTTTGCATCTAGATTCCTAGCACCATTCTTTCCATTCTGTTTTGTCTACTGTTACCTGAATTACTTTCCCTACAATACAGATTTTGGCTTTCATTCTTAAAGGATTTCCCAGGAGGAAAACTACGAGACTTTCTCTTTTCTGCTGTTCTGTTGTTGTTGTTGCTGCTGCTGTTGCTGTTTTGAGACAAGGTTTCTTAATGTAGTCTTCTCCTAGAACTAGCCCTGTAGACCATACTGTCTTTGAACTCACAGAGATCCTCTTGCCTCTGCTGGAGTTAAAGGTGCACACTACCACTACCCAGTTTCTGTTGCTACTTCTAGCACATGTGAGATGAGCCTCTCTTTTGTTGTCTAGACAGAGCAACTATCCATTTTCCTAACAGTGTTCCCCTTGCTTCAGCAGCCTGGAGCCCAAAGCTTTTGCCTTTGTCTGCCACCTCTTTCTCAGCAAACCGTGCCAATGACCTCTAAGGTCTACTTTCTGAAGGCTATTTTTACAATTTATCAAATACAACAAAATACATGTTTGGAGATAAGATTTCTCCATTAATTCTCAAGTGCTGACTGTCATCTTCTTCCTCTAGTAAGTAATAGGCTAGCTATAAGCTCTTTGAACTACCTTCAGAGAGGTCCTGTTTCCAACTTTATATTGTCTCCTTCAGTCATCCCAGAAAACTTTCTCAAAACTACAATTCACCAGATTACATCACAGACTTCTTGTCATATGTGTAAGAACTGCAGACTGCTGGGCTTGTTGACATCATAGTATCTTCAGATGCCTGACACCTGATGTCATTGCACTATCGTTGTCCTAAGTACCAAACTGTGGTTTTGATCATTAACACTCTACAGTATTTCATAGCTGGAGGCCTTTTCTCTTGTTTTAGATGACTTTGTAGTAGAAATGAAAAGGTCAGGAAAGAGAAAAGATCCAGGAGTTGCTAAAGGAACATGCTAGGTCTTAGCTGAAATGGTTAACTAAGGATGAGAAATGGCATGTGAAAAATTCACTAGTTAATAGTATATAGATGACAAATGCCAAGATTCTCATAATTTCTAGATGTTAGAATGATAAACAGTGGTACTTCCTAGAGGATGTTCCTTGGATGCTCTGAGCCCAGGAGCTCAGAGAAAATCCTCATTTGTGCTTGAACATGTTCCTTCACTGTGAGACTTCTGAGACCCTTTAACATGAGGAGAGAGACCTGGGGTGCCTACACTATAAATCTTTCTCAACTTTATTTGGTGGCCAGAACTTTGTTTACACAGTACATCTTGTGGACCAGTAGTGCTCTGTAGAGCAGCCTTGGGAAATGCTGCTGTAGGCAATACAAAGGAATGCCTGACCAAACTCCCCACTGTCTCATCCAGATGCCTCACATTGTTTCTGTAAGTGCTGCTTGAGGGTAGTGACTAATTTGTCCATTTCAAAGGGGCATTGGCCTTCAAAAAAGTCCCAGTTCCCAACGGATTAGAACTACCGGAGTAATAGTAGAACTCATTTAGGGAATTTATTTGGGGGAAAGAGAAAGGCAGAGAGTGACACATGTTACCACAAACCTGTCATTAACAATTACAAATCATGCATAGCAATTTTAACATTTTCGCTGCTACTGCTAAGCCAGTTAAGATACCTCATGAGAATGAGAAGTTATAAAAAAAAAAAAAAAAAACCCATAGCTTAGCAGCAAAGGAGTAATACATAGCTACCAGATCCACAGTGGAAGGATTTGGTTTTAGCCTACATACTATAAGTGCAGATGAATATTTGAGATTGTAAAATTAGCCTCTTTTGAAAACAAATTTGTGTCATTGCTGCTTCAATTGCTGGCTTCTGAGGCCTTCTCCAGACCTTATGTTTGTGGTCCTAGGTAAAAATAAAAATCCTAAATTCTAGTCTTTCTTTTGCCACCAAAGATCAGTGCCCCTTCCCTTGCATCTTGGGGTCATACTTCCATGTGTCAAAAAAAAAAAAAAAAAGGATTTCCACTTCCCTCGTGGAGGAAACTAGGAGATTTGTCTAATGAGATTAGATTAGTTCATGTGCTGAATAATGCAGCCGATGAGATGAGAAAGCTGTCAGATGAAAGTGGAAGAAATCAGGACAAGGAAGAATATAGAGGGTCCCCTTGAAGGTTGGACTGGGAGGAGGCTCCAGAAATAAATGCCCTCAGACCACAGAAGGCTGTTCTCAGCTGTGCATCACTTAGGGGCAGAGAATGTAGAACAAGTTTTGTGCAGAGATTGGTACTACTGAAGTGCCCAAGCACCTCTTTTACATTGTGGAATAATCTGAGTCTGGCAAAAGTTGTTGACCATTTTCCCAGAAGGATCCATACACTCTCGTACACTCAAAATTCTGTAACCTGTTTCATAATCACATTTTGAAGTCATGATTCATCCCATCAATCTCAGATTTAAGCAAAGAGCCATTTGGCACCTGGATGTGTATGTTTACAACTTAACAGAGTTAGAAACGGACTCTGAACATTCATAACATCTGAAGCGCGTGCCATGTTTCTTTCTCCATGTTATTCCCTACTTCTGTGATAAAGCTACCAGGAGGTGGAGAAAGAGAAGACACGGGCCTTGTTTCCTTTGTCGTTATTGATTACTTAGAAAATAATACAGCTGGGATCTATGAGAAGACACATAAAAACATAGCCGGTGAAGCCTAGCAACCTGATTTCCATCCCCAGAGACTGTAAATTGTCCTCTGGCCCCCACATGCACAATATGGTATGAGTGTATGCCTCCACAATATACCTGGTATCAAGTGTTATGTATTAGGAAGAGACAGATCATGAGAGTTGCCGCAAGCCATCAGAATGTGTTTAGTAGACCCTAGGGGCTAAGGAGGATATGAATAAGCAAAGGGTAGTCTGTGGGGGTGTTTGGTTCAAACATGAGTCAAAGCAGAGTTGGCAAGGAGCAAAATGGAGCAGGGGCCTAGCAGTAGAGCATTCTTCTGCTTGATGGCATCCCCAGGGGAAACACAGTTGAGATATGTGTCACACCCCTGGCTGGGTCATCCTGTGATGCTCCTCAGTCTGTGCAGGTTCGGCATTGGGTATTTGTCTGCAGGCCAGGTGATGAGTCACGCTGCAAGGATGGCACTGCCACCAGAGAAGCAGCAAATCACCAGCAGAGCACCCCCCCACAGACACACACACACACAGCTGCGGCTGATCTGGCAGAACTTGAATGGGATATAGTAAGCTCTTAACTTTTTATCTAGTCTGCTAGAACAGACTCAGTCCCAGATCTCCTCCTTACCTTCAGATGGATGACCATCAGTAAAGAGGAGAAAAGTGGGGAGGGGGTCACAGTCAGTGAGCTGCACCCTGAAACTTTTTTAAAAAGCCTTTGTACATAGTATAAGCCCTGCAGTGTAAAATCGACTCCGCTCAACAAATGCACATATACAGTTACGGAAAGTTTTTAGAAACAGAACCCAGAGAGGCAGAGCAGCAGCAGCAGCGGCATCACTCAGCAAGCTGGTCCCAAAACCTAACTAAGAACAAACAAGATGCCACAAAACAAACAAACAAACAAAAAAGCCAAAATCTGTGCCCCAGTTGAAAAAGCCTCTTACTTCCATCCTTCCCAGGCTTCTGCCTGACAAGAAAGCATATCAGGTAGGGTCAGCTACTGCCTGACAGCAGCTGAAACAGGAACTGAAATGGGATGAAAAACAACATGCAGATGGGGTCCGGATGAGGAGGGGAGAAGTGGGATTTAACCAGGGTGTGAGCTTTCAGCGCCCTCTTCCACTCTCTTCTCTCCAGCTGCAGCAGCAGAGGACTGTTTCCTCTCACTCGGCACCTTCTTGCTTGGAACAGAGTGTTGTGTCTGTCTGTTGAGCTGAAGAGTGATAGGCTGAATCTGCTACAAGAATTTCCTGGCCTGGGACCCCCACTGGGGGTTGGGCTCAGGGTGGGAGCTGAGAGGCCACTTGTCTTGCTGAAGGTGTACACACAGGGTGCCTTTAAACTTTCCATGTAGGAATTATCTTTCTTGCATCAGTTTCTTTGTTCAACTTAGCAGTGTATCATTTGGACTCCATCTCCCAAGGTGGATATTAGGGACGCTCTGTATAACTATGGTACAGGATTGGTCACTATCCTTGGATAGTTCTTCATTTATTTTAATATATTTCCCTACTTCACCTTCCTCCGTGTCACTAGAGTACAAAGCACCTTTCATATGTCTGGCTGTGTCCCATTTTGTCATCCATATGCCTTTACTGTAAGATGTACAGGGCTTCAGCTTTCTTTTGTACCATTTCATTGAGGCATTTTCACATACTATAAAATTCACCCCTTTAAAGTATACAGACTGGGTTGAAACTAACACAATTATCTCACTCCAGAACATTTTCATCTTCCCCAAAAGAAGTTCCATATTTACTAGTTACTCTCTGCTCCGACTCCTGTACCCAGGTCCTGGCATCCACTAATCTAATTTCTGTTTCTTTCATATTGATCGTTTCAATTCATTTTATAGAAACGGAATCATAAATGCAGTATTTTGTGACTAAGTTCATTCATTTAGTATATTTGTTGTTGTTATTGTCTCTGTATGAAACATGTTTATAACACTTCAAATCAGGCTCGTGTTGAACTCACTATTGTAACTCAGGCTGGCCTCAAACTTTTAGCAATCCTCATGCCTGCTCCAGACCCTTGAGAACTAGAATTAATATCCAGTCCACTTATCATAAATTTTAAAGAATATTTTTTAATTTAATCTTTGAGAATTTCATATTTCTATATGTCTTGATCATATCTATCCCAACTCACCACTCTAACTCTCTGCAGATATCTTAAATATATCTCCCTCCCACCTTTATGTCATTGTCCTCCTCCTCCTCCTCTTTCTCTTCCTCCTCTTTCTCCTCCTCCTCCTCCCCTGTCTCTGCCTCCTTTTTTTCTTTGAGACAGGGTTTTTCCATGTAACCTTGGCTGACCTAGAACTTACTCTGTAGACCAGGCTGGCTGTGAACTCAGAGAGACCTGCCTGCTTCTGCCTCCCAAGTCCTGGCCTTAAAGGTATGTGCCACCACCACTCAGACTCATCTTCTTTTATTAACCCACTTAATCCAGTTGGTGTGCTCCACTTACTTATGGGTATGAGACCGCCCATTGGAGCATAGACAAACCATCATTAGTCACACTTCTTAAGAAAAATGTCATTCCTTCCCTAATAATCATCTATGAGCAAGATTTCCTAAGCCAGTGGTTCTCAACCTTCCTAATGCTGTAACCCTTTAATACAGTTCCTCGTGTTGTGGTGATCCCAACCATAAAATTATTTTCTTTGTTTCTCCTTTTTTTCTTTCCTTTTTGTTTGTTCGTTTTGTTTTGTTTTTCAAGACAGGGTTTCTCTGTGTATCCGTGGAGGCCCTGGAGTCGTTTTGTAGACCAGGCTTGGCCTTGAACTCACAGAGATCTGCCCACCTCTGCCTCCCCCGAGTGTTGGGATCACAGGCATGCACCACCGCACCCAGCTATAAAATTTTCATTGCTACTTCATACCTGTAAGTTTGTTACTGTTATGAATCATAATGTAAATTTTTTTGGAGATAGAGGTTTGTCAATGGGGTCACAACCCATGCTGAAGATTTGACAGCATGATCTGGTGCAAAACTTGTGCAGATTCTTATAGCTGCCTTGAGTTTATGAATCAGATGCATCATGTGCTCACACCGCTGTTGCTCATCCTCTGGCTCTTACATTCCTTTCCTCCAATCTTCCATGGTGTTCCCTGGGCCTTTGAGAGGGAGTTGATGTAGATGCCCCATTTAGGACTGAGCACTCAGCAGTCACCAGGTTATGCTATTACAAAACCAGAAGCAAACCAAACCCAAAGCCTTCTCCAACCAAAGTTGAAATCAGCACTAATCTATGGGTATAAGCATAAAAATTTAGAAGGCATTTTGGCAACGTGTCCATATGTCCATTTAGCAAAACAACAGTGATAGCTTCCCACCAGGGCTTTTAAGACCTCGTTGGCCAAGGACTTTGACCAGGTTGACAGTAGTAGACACTGATTTCTTTCTCTGAAACAGACCTTAAAGCCAATCAGAAAGCAATTGGTTAACATTTAGAAACATCAGTGATAATCTGCTCTACTGGCTTCTCATTCTTCTCACACCGGTAAGCATCAAGGGAAGAAGTAGTTAGGCAAGATTTCTGTGAAGAGGTAAAATTAGAGCTTGACTTTTAATGGAGAAAAGAAATATAATAGATGAATGGGAAAATAGAGCAGAATCCTAAACTAATTTTTTGGAGATTTCTTTAAAAGTGTTTTTTTTTCTTTTTATTTAGTTATTTTTATTTTATTAATTTATTCAGATTACAACTCAATTGCCACCCCATCACTTGTATCCTCCCATTCCTTGCTCCCTCTCACTTTCACCCTATTCCCTTCCCCTAGGTCTATGACCGAGACAAACCTCCTCCCCCACTATATGGTCATAGGCTATGAAATCTCATGTTGGTAGCCTACTTGCTCTTTATTTGAGTGCCATCAGGCCTCCCCACCAAAGGGAGGTGGTCAAATATGGAGCACCAGAGTTCATGTAAGAGTCAATCCCCACTCTCCACATAACTGTGGAGAATGTCCTGTCCATTGGGTAGATCAGAATAGGGGTTTGATGTTTACTATTGTATTGTCCTTTGTTAGTGCAAATAGTTTGAGCAGATCCCCCTGGGCCCTGATCCACCCATTATGATGTTCTTCTTGTAGGTTTCTAGGACCCTCTGGGGTTTTTTTTTAAACATATTTTAATTTATATATTCACTTTACATTCTGATCATAGCCCCCTCCCTACTCTCTTCCCAGTCCCACACTCTCACTCTCTTTCTCCTATCCTTCCTTTCCCATTCCTCAGAAAAGGGGAACTCCCTACCCACCCACCCCAAGCTCATCAAGTTGCATCAGGACCAAGTGCCGCCTCTTCCACTGAGGCCAAACAAAGAATCCCAGTTAGGGTGAAGTGATTGAAAGTAGGCAATAGAGTCCATGTCGTAGATATCCCCTCTCAATATACTAGGAGACCCGCATGAAGCTCAAACTGTCCACTGGTTATGTATGTGTAGGGGCCTAGGTCCAATCCATGCATGCTCTTTGGGTGGTGCTTCCATCTCTGTTAGCCTCCATTGGTCTAGGTTAGTTGACTTTGTTGGTCTTCTTGTGGCATTCTTGTCCCCTGCCTACTTTCATTTAACCTGACAATAATGTACGTCCATCTGCTCCTCATCTCACTACAATATCTATTTGTCAGGGTTACAGGCGATTTCCTATGAGGACCCTTACTTCCGTACTTTTTCTACCTGGACTAATACTTAAAAGGCCTGCTCAGATTTACACAATGACATAAATGCCTTGAGAAAGCAATGGATTAGCCCTCATGCACACTTTCCCTAAAGATGCTGAATTAACGTGCATAGGAGAAATACCTACTTATTGAAATAAGACTGAGGAATTGTACTTATCTGCCCCACTAGTAGGAATAGAGCTAGGCCACAAATGACCATCTTTGTAGGGTGGAATTTCAAACCCTTGGAAGATACATAAATGTCCATCTTGTCTAATCCACAGCCTTTAAATAGAAACTTTAGAAAAGATGCCCTTCAAGATAATCTTTGAATGAGAAATAGATTTGTATCATTCAAGAACTTGAATTTATACAAAAGTTCATATGCATATGATTATATATCTATGTATATGAAAACATATACCTCAAAATGTCTAATCCAAACTATCCCACATAAAACCATTTATCTCTCTCCCCCAGGACATAATTTCTTCATAACTATTAGGACTTTCTTGTGTAGTTACTCATGTTTTCTTAAGGAAAATAGAAGAGAATATGAATATATACTCTTTAAGGTATATTATCTTATACATAAAATATAGTATGGAGTTCACAATCATTTCATGTCTTGTTACTTTTCATAACCTCCTCTGTCGAGTCTTTATTTATTTTCATAGTCCTGCTCCATCCCGACCTCTTGTCTCCTGAAGTGGCCTGAATGCATTCTAGTACTGTATGAGTGAAATGTCACAAAAGCAGAACGAAGATATATAGCTATGAGAAATGGAGTAGCAATGAGGACACTGGCAACAGAAAGGGTGTGCTGGTTCTTCAGATTAATACCGGACCCTTGGAAGGCCTAAGGAGCTTTGTACTCATTTCATACCACCCTGAACTTGCATGTCTCCTGGCCTCCAGGCTGCTTTTTCTCACTAGCCAAGAATATCTCTACTAAAAAAATGGCAGTCTGATCGTGAGAATGAAAAGGAGAGCAACCAGCATTGAAGGCTTTGGCTTCCAGAGAGTTTGGAGAAGGGTAGGACCAGGCATGAAAAGAATGATGTACCAAAGAAAGTGAGTTAGGGCAGGGCCACAGAGTTTTGGATAAAAAATTTCCAGATACTCTGCAGAGAAAAAAAAAAAAAGATAAAAGAATAAACATGCCATGACACTGTGACACTGTTACTACTACTAATATGTTATCACTAAGATTATTAGTGGTGGTGGTGGTTGATAAGAGACTTTTTTCCTACGCAGGTGCAATGCACACACATCTATTCACCTCAGAAGGGAACCCACAACAGAGCAGAGCATAGTAACAATTACACCGAAGTTCAACTCAGTCAACCAATGAGTTTTCACTGGGATTCCTAGCAAGAGTATGGGTGAGGATTTACTTACAGGAGCAGAGATGACTCAAAGGCATTAGTAATACAAAACAAAAAACAAACAAACAAAAAAACAAAACACCACTACCAGAAAACAAAAGCAACATCGGCGACCAAACACACTAAAGCGAAATCCTTAGAGCACTCTGCACAACTTGCAAGCAACTCAACAGGTCCAAGGATCCCTTTTATGTCACTGTCGGGCCAGAGCCTCCTCCTCCAGCAGTTGTTTACTGTTTTTATGAAGCAGGGCATGGGCTTTCAGAATTTTGTAACTATCAGCCTTCCCAGACATGTGACAACCTCCCCAAGTCTTACCTCCTTCTGGAGGGGGTGTTTTGGCTCCCAGGAAAGTCTGTTGAATTTCAAAACCTAATTGCAAAGGGACAGCCACTTAGACAACAGGATGAATCTCCCATAGAGGTATTTTAGACTTCGGCAAGAGCAAAAGTAGTAATAAATATTTAGTGTTCTCTAAGCAGCTCAGAAATCAGAAATAGTTCTGTTTATTTGTAAGGTCATCCCTCATGTAAGGAGAGGGAAATGGCTGCATTTCCAGCCAGTCTGTAATGATATGTCTCAATGTTAGTCTAATTTTTTTCATGGTGACTCTCTTCCACTACTTTTCGTAGTGTTTTGTGGGGATTGAAGTAGAGACAGAGAACACGGGGAGAGTAGAAGCTATGCAGCCCGGACACTTTTGTTGAAGTATTCTCCTGAGGGGTCCTGGAGCCAGCTTGGGTTTATACTGATTTCCTGCCAGTTTTCAGCTAGGAACACGGAATATGTTCTAAGGATAGTTGGTTCAAAGCCCAACCACCTCAGAAAATCTGGAGAGGGAGAGGATAAAGACTGGTGTGGCTTTTCTTGCTCCTGTGATTGGGAAGCATGCTGCGTTGGCCCTATAAAGATTCAAGAGGAGAGTTGAGACATGTGCCCCATTCTTAGATGGAAAAAAATTAAACACAAACAAGGAAAAGTGGCTCATGTAAGGTTATAGGGAATTGATACTGGGCTACCAGTATGATTCATAAATACTAGTCCAAAACTGTAGCATCGACTGTGAAAAATCACACACACTGGAAGGCAGAAAAACTATTGCTGAGTCTATTTTCCTACTGAGCAGCTATGTAACAAGGGTCAAATCTTTTCAGGTTATCTGTGGCTTTGTTTTCATCATTTTCTCCCCCAAGTCATTCTGAATGTTAGAAGAATGAAACAAATGAAGCTACTGAGATAGTTCTGTTGCATAAGAATTGGTGGAAGCGTGGACTATAATCTCTCTCACTTTTTTTTGATTGGTATCTGGCTCTGTCTCCTGCTGTCTCCCCATATTCTGTTGAGTAGATTAGTGAACTTTAATGTCACATTACTCCAAAGACTACTGCAACTAAGATTCTAGAGGCTATATGTCCAGGGGAAAACCCTCCCTGCAGTTACCCTGCCACTGATGCTACTGAAGGCCCTGTTTGAGAAATCAATCCACATTCTTTGGAGGCTAAATATTTCCAAACTGTGCCATTTCTGTCTCTGTCTCTGTCTCTCTGTCTCTCTGTCTCTGTGTGTGAGTGTGTCTGTCTGTCTGTCTGTCTGTCTGTCTCTGTCTGTCTCTGTCTCTATCTCTGTGTGTATGTTTGTCTGTGTCTCTCTGTCTCTCTCTGTCTCTCCTTCCCTCCCTCCCTCTCTCCCTCCTTTCTTCCGTCTGTCCTTCCGTGTGTGTGTGTGTGTGTGTGTCTGTGTGTGTGTGTCTGTGTGTGTGTGCACGTGTGTGCGCACGCACACGCATGTGTGTTCCAAAGATCTGCCAGCTTCTGTAAGAGTCATGGCAAATATTGTTTTGTAGGTCATTGTACATTTTCTTTACCACAAAACACTGAGATTTGGAATAATTAGGGCCCAGAGGGCAGGAGGCCCTGCTCCTGTCCTTTACCTGAAGAGTTCCACTCATTTCTGCCAGCTGCAGCTGACTACTTGTATGCACACATGAGCAGGGTTAGGGACTCATGGCCCAGACAGAAAGCCAATTATCATGAAATAAAATATTTCTTAAAGGGTTCTTGTTTTTTAGGCAAAATTAAGGAACTCCCCTTATGTGCTATAAGGGTCATGGATGAGTAATTAACACCAGAGGGAAGAGCAGTCGAGGCTAGAACAATTTATACAGAAAAGTACAAAACTGAATTTTTAGACAAATCATTGAAGTTGATGAAAAGTGCAGGGTTCTGGGTATTTTAGGACACACTAAGACAACATAGCTCTAATGTTGGTTTAGCTTTTGGTTTTAATTAAATGATTCTTTTCTTGCTAAAAGTTTGAAGTGATTGACACTTTTCTTGATAGTAAATAGGAAAGAATCAGATATCAATCGGTATCCTGGTGCTGGCCAATTACAAGTTATGTGACCTTGGACAAATAAATTAATTGTTTGTGATATTGTGCATCAAAGCACTCTAGCCCTGACCTATGCTCCAAACCCAGGTCATTAAATGTCTTTTTTTTTATTTCTTTATTTGTAAACTTGGCATGATCACATACACATCAGAATGTTATTGGGAGAAACCAATGAAACAATGTACTTTAGAACACCATGCGCATAATGTACACGCAGGACACAATAAATGTTAACTATTGTCATATTATGATGATGACAGATATTGTTATTATTAGCCTTTATCTTTTTGCCACATCTCAAAAATGTCAGTTTGTTTTTTAACAGTTATAGTGAGTCCGTAAAAAGTAGACTCGAATTCATTATAGTTTTTATGATAAAATTGCCCAACTCCCTAAGCCTGTCTCTAATGAAGCCCAAAGCTCCTCTGACGTCACCTCTTCCACCATCCTGTGGCAAGCACTTTCCACACATCAATGATTAGTGACCTTGGATCATAATCACTATTTTTGTGTGCACTATTTGTGCACATGTGTGAATGAAAGACATAGAGAAAGAGGCAGAGAGATACAAAGAGACAGAGACAAACAGAGATCAAGAACATGCATACTCATTCAATATAGAGTGTACTAAGGGAAACCCAGTGGAAAAACTCCAGAGACATTCATTCAAAGGCAACTCACTGAGTAAATTAACTTTTCTGCCACACGGCAACTATATGCTGGTGTCTTCAGTAGAAATACATGAAAGAGACTCAGTTTTCAAAAATAATACATACACATGTGTAAACAGGCCGATAGAAGGTGAAATTTAGTTTCAGGACACCAGGTTTTGAGTCTCTTTTTCGCCATTTATTAGTTTTGTTAATTCAGGTAAGTCAGTCTCATGTTGTGTTTCGATCTAATAAAAAAAAATGAAGGTAGGGCTAGAGAGATGGCTCAGTGGTTAAGAGCACTCACTGCTCTTCTGAAGGTCCTGAGTTCAATTCCCAGCACCCACATGGCAGCTCACAACTGTCTAATGCTGTCTTCTGGTATGCTGATGTACATGCGGACAAAGTATCCTTATACATAAAATGCATAAATAAATAAATCTAAAAATAAATAAAATTCACTTCATTAGATAATTAAAATTACTAAAAATGCTTATGAATTTTGCTTTTAATAATGTATCTACAGCACATTTGTAATGTTTGCTAGGTGACCATAGTCCACAAACACATATTCCAATAATATTCAGTTTCCAGATGTGGGCTTTAGACATCAGATGCCTTGAGAGATCTAGAGCACTGGCTGGAATCATTGCACAACATTGCAGAGAAAAGGAGATGAAATCTGAACCTTTATACACATGGACTTCAGCAAGTAGAAAACAATGAAGGAAGAAGGCTGTCTTGGTAGAGGAATTAACAATAAGTAACACCTACAGACTAGCAGAGGAAGTTAATGCAAATGCAAGAAAAGCTTTATAAAACATGACAAGGATAATGTTTCCAGGGTAGTTAATATACAATAGATGATTCTTCTGAAGGTCTAAAAGAAGAATGAATAATGGTAGGGTGAACTCTGTTTTAGGTAAGTCAGTATCTTATGTATGCTGGACCAAGTATAAGTTCAATCAAGGCAAGGCCTTGTTCTAATTTCTCCATTGCCTATAATAGTACTTGGTACATAAAAGTATTCAATAAATTTTTGAGAAAAGACGAGCAGATGGTCAGCTGTAATTCTTCTGTGACTGTCTTTTTTTTTTTTTTACAGTTTTTTTTTAACACACAAATACAGTACACTACATACAACAAGAAGAACCATAAAACAATCAGGAATTATATAAATGTTCCATTCATAGTGTTTGGGTTATTTGTATTTGAAGACCAGATAGTTTAGCTTTACAATTAAACTTAGTTGTTCAGGGGGTAAGTTAATTTTAGGTCTAGATAGATGTTTTAAGTTGATAGAGATGAGATATGATAGATATTGATTTGCATTCAGAATTTTAGACTCACCAAGATAGGAAAGATGTTTTCTTCTGTGACTGTCTTAATACTACCTAGGATCGTTAACCTCTGGAGCAAGGATTGGGTTTTAACTCCCTCTGTATAGTACAGCCCCATCTGCTGTTGGAAAGTATGAAATTCTTTGCAGTTATGCCAGTACTTGATGTGTTTTGTCTGTCTGTCTGTTTGTTTGTTTTCCTCCTCTACTCTGTTCCAGAAGATTCCTTACCACCGGTGAACAATAAGGTGACCAGCAAGTCATGCGAGTATAATGGAACCACTTACCAGCATGGAGAACTGTTCATGGCTGAAGGGCTCTTTCAGAACCGCCAACCCAATCAGTGCACCCAGTGCAGCTGCTCGGTAAGATCGTGCATCTTAATGACTTCTCTGGTCCCTACCCAGATAGGAAAGCCATTGCCTCTGCACCTCTGTTTTCTTTTTTTCTTTTTTTTATTTTATTAATTTATTCATATTACATTTCGATTGTTAGCCCTTCCCCTTACACCTCTGTTTTCAATGAAGCTGACATTATAAGGTGTTTGAACAAAGATGAGTTGTATTTAAATCTTAAGCCTCCCTGCCTGTCCTAACTACCTGATCTTCAGCAAGTTTGCACAACTGTCAAAGAGCTCAAAGCCAGTTGTATCCAAGATATATAGCTACAAGAAGGCTAAAATGGGCAAAGATGAGCTGTTTGACTTCTAGGGCCACTTGATCCAATTTGCAAGGAAATGAGGCATGTATTTGTGCTTATCTGATTTCTAGGCATTTCATCACTGGCCCACTTCACTATTCCTTTCATCTTATTACTAATAGGTAGTCATTCCCAGTTTCCCACAATGAAAGCATTATGTTAATCTCTGAGCTCATCAGTTCCCACTGCACTATTAGTTACTGTGTACACTTCAGAAATAAAATCTAGCAGCTACATCTTTACCTAATTGTGCAGTACATAGAATATTCGACAGAACAATAAAATAGTGTAAAATAGATATTTAGAATGAAGCATGAGAGGAACAATCAATACCTCCTCAGAGAGAGAGAGAGAGAGAGAGAGAGAGAGAGAGAGAGAGAGAGAGAGAGAGAGAGAGAGAGAGAGAGAGAATATCAGCTAGTGGCTTCTGGGGATGGGAGCATCAGTTTTCTTTAAGGGTGTGGTTCCTGGTAGGTGACTCATTCTCCAGTGGATGACCCTACATGCTCAAGAGTATTATGAGTGGTACAAATGGACTCAGTGGTTTACAAAAACAAACAAACAAACAAACAAAAACAAAAAAGGGACAAGACATGGGAAGGGGTTGGGGATGGTGGTAGATCTGGGAGGAGTTAGGGAAGAAATGAGGGATGAATGTGATCAAAATACATTGTATGCATGAGTCAAACTCTCAAAGAATTAGTAAAATATTATGCTTTTAAAAAGATGAAGCATGCCGAGGAGAGGCTAGATGATAGCCACAAGTCTGAGAACAAGCTGAACTACATAGCAAGACCACACCTCAAACATGACAACAAAAATGCAACAAACAACAGAAAATGAAACCGGAAGAAACTAACAAAAACATACTTGCTAATTGAAGAGACCAACAAATACTGGATAATCAAAAGGAATGACAGAATCTATTCCAGTTGGGATTTTTAGTAGACTATAGTATCTCAGTAACATGAGGGAATATTACCTCTAATGACCTTCCTAGCCTTGGTAGGATATGTATTCAAGAACAAACCACAAGGATTAAGGGCTATCATTTAAAAGGTAGAATTTTAGGAAATTGGGATTATTTAAATAAAAGATGCAATCCCCAAGTAAAATGGTTCCTCTCTCTTGCTTCAAATAGGCTTGAGCTGCAGAATTAAGATCACCTTGTTTAATTTCATCCCCCACAAAGATGCCTTGTCTTTTTGGTTTTGAGAAAAGTCTCTACTAACTGTCGTAGTGGCTGTAACACAAGGCCTCATTTCCATTCACTCTTAACAGCCAGCTAGGGGTATGATAAGGGAAGAGTAAAAATAAGAGAGAGGAATGAGACTGTGAGGGTTTGGAGGCTGGTGACAGTCCTCCTGGAACTCTGTCTATTGCCGTGAGCCAGGATACCTGAGAAGAATTGTAAACTCTTTGGAGAGGTCATCTCTCCTATGAAGAAATAGGACTGGAACAGAACTAATGAATTGGAGAAAGAACCTGAAAATATGAGAGAGAGCAAGGCCGTGTTTTGAGCCCCCACTGGGCTCCTGGTACTGAGGTAATCCCCGAGAAATAACTTATCTCAGATCATCCTGGAAGTAATTCTGGTTTTTCTTGGCAGGAGGGCAATGTGTACTGTGGTCTCAAGACTTGCCCTAAACTGACTTGTACGTTCCCAGTCTCTGTTCCAGATTCTTGCTGCCGAGTATGCAGAGGTAAGTGTCCTCTATCCCAAGAATCTGAATACTGCCATCCTAAGTAGCGGGATTTAGGAAAGAGCAAAAGACTTGTTCCATGTCTGAGTCTTTGTTTATTGAAATGTTCCCAAATTATATGGAAATGGGCTTGTCATCCCCTCAAACCAGTCTTTTCTTCTTTAGCTTCTATTTTGGTTTTACGATGGTGCTGTATTTTCTTTCTAGTCTCCTGGGATCACACTTAAGCATCTTTAACTTATTCTCTTACGGCCTTCTTTCAAATTATTAAATTTATCAGTGGTCTTTTCTATTTTTTCCCACTAGCAATATCAATATTTTCTTCTTTAGCCACACACAATCAATGGATGTGTCAAGAATCTCCTGTATGCTAAATTAAAACTAAGCCATACCCAAAGCTGTGTATGTAATCTGTACACAAGAGACATTGCTAGACCATTTATCATCTTTATGTGAATTACAAAAAGGAATCCTATATTTACAATACTCTACTGCCATTATCCAAAAAGTTTCTATATATTTATACCTTCAGCTGTGACATCCTTGAACAAGACACAACCTATGCAGCCACAGCAAAAGATATATTCATCGCCCTTCCAGGATGCATAGCTCACCAGAGAAGGCAAAAATAAGCAAAGATTAACATAGACATAATAACATAATATAAATGTTATTGAGGTGATAAGTAAAAGAATATGATTTTTTAAAAAAAAATCAGAGGTTTAAGCTTGAGTTGTGAGGAAGGCACCGGATAGTGAGTCTTGAAATTCGAATCTGAAAGATGAAAAGGAGCCATCCATGCAAAGAGCCTGGGGAAGAGAATTCTAGAGATGAAAAATTGTTCTAAGGCCCCAGACATGGAAGCGTGTGAAGCATTCCAAGAGTCTGAGGAGCAATGCGCCTGGAATAAGGTGACTATGGTTGAAACTAGCAAGAGATGACATGAGGTGAGGAGATGAGCAGAAGTTAGAACATGTAAGGTGATGGAGGCTGTGGAATGGGAGTTTGGATTTCAATTTTTAGTGTCCCAGGAAACCAGTGGAAATCTGTGAACAAGAGCATTGCATGATTCCATTGAAATGGGCTCACTGACTCTTTTGTTCAGGTATATTAAAAGGGGACAATAATATAGAGAGGCCTTGGAAGTCAGTAGAGGGATCTCTGCAATGTGGAAAGATAGAACTTGCTCTGAGGCCACAGTGCAAAGAAGTTGTTCTAACTGCAGCCTGTTGGGAAGATGATGCTTCAGTTTTAGTCCCAGCCTGCCTGTTTTCTAGCTGTATGACCACCCTCAACCTGTCTAACAGTCTCTACAATAAGGGGTTGTGGGATTTAAATGCAATAAAGGAAAAAAAAAAAAAAAAGGTTGAAGACAGTGCTTTTCATGGCACAAGGACTCAATAATGAAAAGTAGACAAATGTGGTATGTGTTTACCACATCATGTTTTAACCATAGATGGACATAGGGATTGCCATGGTGGACTTAATCCCAGGCCAGGAGAAGACGGTGATTCTAAGGTATAGCCAAAGTTAAGAAGCACTGAATTAGATAAATGGGACCTCATGAGGCTGAGAAGCTTCTGTAAGGCAGGAGACACTGTCAAGAGAACAAAGCGACAGCCTACAGACTGGGAAAAGATCTTCACCAACCCTACATCTGACAAAGGTCTAATATCCAAAATATATAAAGAACTCAAGAAATTAAACACCACCAAACCAAATAACTCAATTGAGAAATGGGGCTTGGAACTAAACAGAGAATTCTCAACAGAGGAATATCAAATGGCTGAGAAACACTTAAAGAAATGCTCAACCTCCTTAGTCATCAGGGAAATGCAAATCAAAACAACTCTGAGATTCCATCTTACACCATTCAGAATGGCTAAGATCAAAAACTCAAGTGACACCACATGCTGGCGAGGATGTGGGGAGAGAGGAACACTCCTTCATTGCTGGTGGGAATGCAAACTAGTACAGCCACTTTGGAAATCTATCTGGTGCTATCTCAGAAAAATGGGAATAGGGCTTCCTTAAGACCCAGCTATTCCACTCCTTGGAATATATCCGAAAGATGCTCCAGCACATGACAAGAAAATTTGCTCAACCATGTTCATAGCAGCCTTATTCATAATAGCCAGAACACGGAAACAGCCTAAGTGTCCCTCAGTAGAAGAATGGATAAAGAAACTGTGGTACATATACACTATGGAATACTACTCAGCTATTAAAAACAAGGAATTCCAGAAATTTGTGGATAAATGGATTGAGCTAGAAATGATCATAATGAGTGAGTTAACCCAGAAGCAGAAAGAATCAAATGGTATATACTCACTTATATCTGCATACTAGCCCAAGGGGCATGTCCCACGAAAGCCTTCACTTACCAGGAAACTGGGACAGAGGGGAGGACATCCTATTGGGACTCTAAATGAGAGAAGCATGGGAGAATAGCAAAGTAGAAGGATCCAGAGGGTCCTAGAAACCTACAAGTAGAACATTATGATAGGCAGATTTGGGCCCAGGGGTTCTGCTCAAACTAAGGCACCAGCCAAGGACAATACAGGCGGTAAACTTTAAACCCCTACTCAGATCTAGCCAATGGTCAGAACATTCTCCACAGTTGAGTGGAGAGTGGGATATGACTTTCTCACGTACTCTGGTGCCTCACATTTGACCATGTCCCCTGGGGGGGGGGACCTGGTGGCACTCAGAGGAAGGACAGCAGGTTGCCAAGAAGAGACTTGATACCCTATGAGCATATACAGGGGGAGGTAATCCCCCTCAGGAACAGTCATAGGGGAGGGGAATAATGGGAAAATGGGGGGGGAGAGAATGGGAGGATACAAGGGATGGGATAAACATTGAGATGTAACAAGAATAAATTATTAACAAAATTAAAAATTAAAAAAAATAGAAGGAAATTATACAGAATTTCTTTGTATAAGTCAGGTAGATGAATCCTTTATATTATTTCCACCTTAATCTTTCAAAGGGGTGGCCTTAACTATGCTATACTTCTATTCAAAAGTCTTTACCTTCACATATATCATGCTTAAGCATAATTCTAAGTGCCAGTCCTAGGTTCTCTTGACTTTATACATTTGCCCCCTCCTCTCACTCTCCATATTTCCATCTCATGAGGACCATGTTGACTTCTGTCTGGACTGTACCTCTAATGGTCTCGGAGTTGGGCTCAAGAGTCAGTATTTAAACTGATCCCTAATTCTTTCTGCAGTCAAATGGTGGTGTATGGACCAGCACTTTGATAAAACATTCCAAAGATCGCTGGGGACAGCCCTCAGTGTTGGTTTGCTGTCTACCTTGTGCAATGAAACTAAGTTTGTTGAAAGCCTGAAACTGAGATCAATAGATGTAACTGTAATTAACTTTAGTATCTGATTGGTTGGCCAGCTAATTGTTCTGCTATCAGTGTATACTCATTTCTTTTAATATCCTACTTGCCCAGTCTTTGTAAGTCAATATGGTTTCAATTACAGTCCAATTAGATTTTTGCTTCAATAAGGCCATGCGTCATTCCCTACCTGTATCTCAAAGTGTGTGTGTGTGTGTGTGTGTGTGTGTGTATGTGCATATATGTGTTGCCACATTACTGTTATTGCACTTGAGTCATAAGAATAGAAATTGAGCATGGGGCTGATAATATAACCAGCTAGTTATCCTAATCTATTCATTAGACCAAGATGATTTATTTTGGAAAAGGGAATACAAGAAATATAAACTATGACTACATCGAAAAAGCTATATGCTGCAGAAAACAGGCTCTCAAACCAGAAGGACATGTTTTAGGGCCACCATCTACACTATTCCATTAGAGTAGCCACTTAACCACCCAGAGCCTGGGATTTCTCAGCTGTACCAATGAAGGATGTGATCTCCACCACCCACAGTGGTTGTAAAGATTAATTGCAGTGGCATAGAGTGCTAGGCTAAGGCTACATAGAGAGTGATTGTTTAAGAAGTGGCAATTATCCTGAAGTTAAGAAGAACTGAGCTTTCTCGTGTCTGATAGCTTTGCCTCTTATTTATTTAATCTCCACAGACAGAGCTTTACTTCTACTCCTTCTTGTGGGAACAGATCCTGGTACTGACTGTCTTCAATTCTCTTGTCATGATTTAAACTTTCCCTTTTAGTGAGACCTCAGAAGCCGCCGATGAAAGCTCATTATTACTGATCATGTATTGTCCCTTCATATGCTTGACAATTCATTCAACTCTTCCTTTGGCATCTCTAGCCTAAATGCTTAAATGCACCAATTTCTTTCATCTTCCTTTATAAAGACTAAATCCCCCACTTTTATAAAAATTGTTTTTTCTGTGCCTTCAATTTCTTTACATCTTTCAGTTGTATATAATGTGCTTGAAATGCCTTTGAAGTTCCCATTTCTGAAGCACCTAGTTATTTTTTTTCTGTTGAAATGGTGTTTGTGCAAAGGTGTATCTGGTAGAAGCATATTACTCACACAGCAGGGAGCCCAGACACTGCTTCCCTATGCTGACCACCCTAACTGCAGGCCAAATACTGAAGGGAAATAAAACAGCCTTTTGAGTGCTGAACTTGCAAACCTTCATATAAAGGGCCCCATTGAGACAGCCTGTCTGCACTGTCACCAAACACTAATTCTCGCCTTTCTCCCTGGGTCAGACGGCAATCTTAGACTCCGGGTTGAATCCCAGCCCCAGCCTCAGTTGTTTAGACATGTCTGTGAGGCTGGGACAGTCAGGAGAGTGTTGGCAGGGTGCGTGTCATTGCTGGCACTTTAGCAAACCTCATCTGGACTGGAAGCATAGCGCAAATAGCTGCTAGAACTGTAAGCGAAACTTTATCAGAAGAAAACATCTCTTCAGAGATTGTACTACTGCCATATATGGGGCAGGCAGACCTCAAACTAAATCCACACCCCGTGTTCCCCCCACCCCCGTTTATCATTTCGGCTTCCCGTCTCCTGCCTATGTTGCCAAGTGAAAGGGGAAGGCTGTGTACTTGGACTATGGACAAGGGAGAAGAATTTGGGGTAAGCTGTTAAATATATTCAAAGCCAATCATGTATTTTATAGATCATGTGGATATGTAACACTTACTGCTCACCAGGCAGTACCTAAGTGCTTACATGCAGCGTTAACTCACTCGGTCCACACAACCGCAGTGGGAATTATTTTCATTCTTATTCTACAGCTACGAAGTAGAGACAGAGATCCTATGTGATCTGCCCCAGAGTAAGTGACCAAAAGGCAGAATCAAAAAAATGATCACAGTCATTCCGATCCCAAAGTTCCAAATTAGTAAACACCACAATAACGGTTGGGATATGCTTTTTATCTACTGGTATCAATATATGCTAAATTCTTCTCTTTCCCAGAAAAACAAAAACAAAAACAAAAACAGAACAAGCAAAAAACCCACATGTCCTAAGAGCAAGTTCAAGGACTGTTTTTGTTCACCATCTTATCTATAGTTCTGAAAAAGGCCAGGTACATAGTAGCTGCTTAACAAATGTCTCCTGAGTGAATGGAAGTAGATACCTACACCCAAGATTCTTTGAACATGAAGAGAGAGAAAGGTGGGATGAGGAGGTCCCCTCCAGCTGTGAGTGAATAGGTTAGGGCCTTACAGAGAAGAGTGGGAGGTACAATTTATGCTTAAGAGGATTTTTTCTATTATGTGCCATATATGTGGCTTTTCGTCCTTTACTGAGGACATATTCTTGTTGCCATAGTGTAAATGTGTCCCAACAGTGAGGCAATTACTAATTTGGGGCTCTGGAGTCAGAATGACTGGGTTCTGTTTTATTTTGTTTTCTTTGCCTCTTATTCCCATAGATTCATGTACAAATCACATAACTTACAGCATATACCATATGGCACCTAGGATAGGTGTTATAAAAGTCAGTATCTGAAAGGAGGGGGTGGTCCTAGTCCAGAATGTAGGACCAAAATCCCTGGAGTAACTCCCTTCCATCAACTTCTGTGATTTCCAGATCACTTTGTGCACTCCAGGATGAGGAAGCGGGAGGTCTAAAGTAAGGGAGAAAACTGGTGACAGCCCTAATACTCTCAGAATTGTTCAATATCCTGAAGCTACCATGAAACTAGCACTCCCAAGCTGTGTTGTTCTATATTGTATGTGCTCCCTAACACTTTAATCTTTTGTTACTTGTTTGGGTAGGTGAGGGCACAAGGTTGGTTGTTCTTTTTGCTTTTGCTTTTGTTTGTAAGCTTGAAACAGAATGTCCCTATATAGAACTAGGCTTGTCTCACATTTGTGACCCTCTTGCCTCAGTTTCCCTAATGCCAGGATTATAGGCATGGGTCTCCAGACATGGCTCTTTGAAGAGCTTGGCTTGTTTTTAAAAACAAGCTGGTGCTTCTTTTACCTCCAACTCATCCTCATTTCATTGACATGAACACACACCCAAACCCTGTAGCCCAGATTCTGCCATTTTCCCTTGTGTTATATCTCTCTCTTCAAAATTTTCCCTCCGCAAGCTTTAAATGACATGTCCCTTTTTCCTATTAGAATGCAATCCAGTTTTAGTGGGTGCAGCTAAAACTGAAGGTATTTACAAAAGTGTTTTTATTTATTTCTTGACAGTTTCATACATTTATATAATAAATTTTGTTCATATTCACCCTCATTCCCCTCTTCTCTCACTCCCACTACTCCTAAAACCCCCCCTTCCCTACATTTCTTCCTCCTATCCCTTGTGGAGAAATTATTGGCAGTTAATGAAAGTTCATTTCTAATAGTTCTGACTAGTGCATCTGGCTTATCGGCCCCCTTCTTTAACTAACTGTCTGTTTTTATCTGTTTCCTATGTGTTGGTCTATCTTGTGTTGATACAACACAACATTTTAGACTAGGCCATTTGTAAAGAGTTCTAGAGGCTGGAAATTTGAGGTTGTGCTATTTTATCTGTTAGGTGAGGGCCACATGCTGCTCCATCCATGGCAAAAAGCAGAATGTAAAACTGGTAGTTTCAGAAGCAAGGAAGAATATATAGAAGCTGAGCTGATTTTTTTGTCCACTCTCACAAGAGATCCAGTCTCCAAAGAAAGATAGTAGCTTCTCAAACACCACACTTTCCAACTCCATCAGAACCAAAGTTTTACTTAACTTTCGATAGTAACAACATCGAAACTATAGCAATAGAGGTTAGCATTTAAACTCGTCTAATATTTTCTTGGGTTGCTCATTTTCTCATGGGTCTTGTCTTCTAAATTGGGCACATCTGTAAGTAAAGGACCATCATTTCTTACCTTGTTTTCCCTAACATAGAATTGGCCGTCTATCTTGCTGATGAGTTTCATAGTATATAAGACAAGCACAATTATAAAAAGCTCTTTACATGGTTTTATATTCTGGCCTCATTAGGAGACAAAGGTAGTTAAACTTAAAGCTTGTTCATTCCAAGCTCATTGATTCAACATGTACAGCCACTTAGCATTCATTCATTCAGCATACATTCATTTCGAATGAGCCCATGGACTAAGCTAAAGTCTCTTTTCATTAAATGGATATTTTTATGCTGTTTCAAGGATCCCAAATTGGAAAGACTTGTTTAAATTGAACTTTCCAGTGTTCAAGAATACTAACATTTTATTTAAGTTTCTTTTTTAAAATAATTGCTTACTTTATGTTTATAAGTATTTTGTCACCATGTATGTCTGCACACCTTGTGTGCCCGGTACACACAGAGGCCAGAAGAGGGCATCAGATCCCTTGGAACTGGTGTTACAGATAGTTGTGAGCTAGCATGTGGGTCCTGGGAATCAAACCTCGGTCCTCTGGTGGAGCAAACAATGACCTTAACCACTGGGCTATTTTTGGTCCTCTTATTTAAGATTCTTGATTTGTTTTTCCAAAAGCAGAAAGATTGCACCTCGGAAGCTACCTTGGCTAGATCTAGGGATCATCGGGAAACTAGTGTGTGGTCTTCTATTCTATTTCTAAACACTATAAAAACGTAGAAAGTTGTTTTTTCCTTTAGAAATGAAGGAAAGGCCAAGCACAGTGGCACAAACCTTTAATCCCAGCACTCAAGAGGTAGAAACGAGCTGGTCTCTGTGAGTTTGAGGCCAGCCTGATCTATGTAATGAGTTCCAAGGCAGCCAAAGCTACATCATAGTAGACTCTGTCTTGAAAAAACAAAACAAACAAACAAGAGCTGAAGGAAAGTGATGAGATGGTAACAGTATATGCAAGTGTAGAGCCTCACAAATCAGTCTTGGGTGGCCCACATTTTCTGAAGAAGCACTCCCATCTCTTCCTAGCTAGGAGGGCATGAAGGAAATGTTGCTGGTAGGCAACATGACTGGAAAAGCAAAATCTGGACTGTGGATGTAGCTTGGTGGTAGAGCTTGATGTTTGGACATCTACAAGGTCTATCCCCAGTATTGTCATTTTTTTAAAGCTAAAATCCATGTTGGCTAACTGAAACTTTAGCCCTCTTCACCAGCAGCTTTCCATTTCTCCTTCAGATGAATAGGTTATAGACATCCAGTAAATATTATATCTATAGTTACCAACAGTGGCTCAAACAGTTTTAAGAGGAAATATTCCATCCTACGTATTTGTACTAAAGTAATTTTTAGCTTAGTATATTCTCATCTACACTCGAAAACACATTGAAGCACCACATTTTCAAGGCTACACAAAAGTCTAACCACTGTTAGTAATATCTTTTTAAAAGTACATCACTGTGGTCAGGACTATGGAACCATCTTAGAGATTTTCCAGTGTTGCCTGCCTCCCCTGCCCCTTATCTCGAACCTTAATCTTCCATGGAAATATCCTAGGTTGTTTCTGTTTTCTCTCCATGCTTTGTTCTCAGAATTCCACTCTACATGATCGTATATTTCAGAACACATACACCCTCTTCTAACATCGTGCAACTTATTTCTAGGCTATTGCATCCTTTAGACAGGGGATGGGACACTACTGATTTTCATATAGAATTGAAATTAGTAGCCTTCTGTTCTAATTGGCTATCTGGGATATTCTGCCAGGGTCAATAACATCCCATCCTTTTGTGTAGTTGTAAGGTTTTTTTTTTCTTTCTGTGATTGTGCATCTGGTTATAAAAATAAAGAATTCCCAGGGCAGCATTTCACAACAATTATTTCTTTATGGGTGCTTAAAGCCACTTTTTTTCCTTAGCCACATTCCTTTTTTACATACTTCTAGGAATCCTTTGGCTTGCCAGAAGCTCACTATTGGATGTGCCTATTGCTTGCATTATAATAGTCTCAATGAGCCTGGACCCTAACATGTATAGGAATCAGTCTGACTTCTTTATCACCAGCATAAGCAGATTGTAAAGAACCATGGGAAAGATCAGTGAAGCCAAGCAGAGGCACCTTATCTGAATATTACCCATATTCTAGCCATAAGACTTTACAGCGTATACTCTCCATAGCAAGGTTAAGTGGACAGTATGTATAATCATTTAGTTGTTTCATAGACATAGCTAGCAGGACTACATTCATCTTTCGTCTGTTAAAAGCAGGTGCATGTCCACTACTTCCACCAAGTAGCCCACTCTTCTTTGGTTATGTCAAAGCTAAAGCATCGCTCATAAAAAGAAAGGAAATTGCCAAAGAATTTTTTTTTTTCATTTCCAGAGTATTTAAGCTGTAAACATGGGAAAATCCCTTCTGTCTTGCTTGATTTGGTTGGTTGGTTGATTGATTGTTTGGTTGGCTGATTGGTTGCTTTGTTTGTCTTTTACTTTCTGATGTGTTGGCACATGGCTCTATTTAGGTACTTGGAATTTTAACACTCTACATTATGGCTATAAAATTGAACTGCTTCCCAATGAAACAGATAGGTACTATCTTAAGTTTTCTTTAGCCAAATGAGTAAAGGGGTTTTAATAATATCCAAAAACTTATTTCCTAAAAACATGAAAATAAAGAGAGGTTGGGATAAATATGAAAAAACTAAGCAAGCTTAGGAAATCTGAGCTGCCTCCTCTGTCATATATATGAATATGTATGTGTATATGTATATATGCCTCTATCTTGTGTGTCTGTCTGTGCATATGTGTTTATGTTCAGAACCATGGCCTCTGATGATTTGGAAACAAAATGTTCCTCTTTCTATGCGAGGGCTAAATTATTTCCTTACTAGACTCTGCTTGCTTATTTAATATAGACTCTTTCTTCTCTTAAATACCCACACATTTGAAGGAGTGACTGAAGTTTGCTTCTCCCACTATATGTCAGCTATATTTTTAGGAAAAGGAAGAAAAATCAACAGAGAGAAAGGAATGGAGGAAGGGTTACATACAATGCTTACATGATACTTTCCATGTGCTAGGTACTGTTCCAAGCATTTTCTATATATACTAACTTATTTTTCAAAAACCTAGAAGGTAGGCATTATTGCATCAGTTTTAATAATAAGGAAAATGACACACATGAGGTTGATAGATTTGTTCAAAGTCACACATGCAGATAGAGAAAACCTAGGATTTGCAGTTAGACTGCTGTTCCACTCTGCTCTTTTAGGCATTTAATACGTACTGCCTTTCACCTCAGAGTAATTAGGCAACTTTGAGAGCTCTGTTATCTCTGAGGCTACTGGAAAATACAGTCTTTGTGATGATTCTGTCTCTAGGGACTAGATATGGGACTCTGGGAAGCCATGGGCCCATTTTAAATGATGGGTTTGGATCTCTTTAGCCACATACACATGAAAGACTAGAATGTTGGACATGCACACCAGACACTTACTGATTGCTTTACCGTATACCTCTGAAACTCAACTGCAAATGGGTTCACGCTCACTATGCAGTGTTATAAAAGTATTGTTCATTTTTCTGGGTAATTGCCTTGTGTGTGGCAGGTGGAACTCTACTGATGGCTTTCTCTGTGTTTGATCTTCCATTTTTCCTCAAAATCTCTTTCACTATTTGCCACTATTCTGCCGGTTTCAACTCATTTCTCTGAAAATGGTCAGCTACCACTCCCAACCCTGATGATTTATTTCTTTTCTAAATGATGATTACACTAACTATATACTTTGTCACCTAAACCTGACATGTCAGAAATCAAGAGATGATGTCATAATAATTGTGCCTGACAGATCAAAAGAGATAATAAAACTAGGTTAGCCTAGATAAATTAGGCCTTATGGCCACCATTTTTCTGATGTCCTATGTGCTTCAGAAGTGACCACACACTGGCATACTTTTCTGTTGGAAGCCTACCTTGTACACACAGTCTTTTTGAGAAAGCAGAATTTGCTTCCTTGATCTACTCAAGCAAACCAGAGATTAATGAAAGTCATGTAAGTTATAAACAGTCTGAATTTCAGGCTAGCTTTTGACCATTTTTCAAATGCTTGTTCCCCATTTCTCCCATTACGAGAAAGCCAAGCCCTTCCAGCCCCATAGTGTATGGCTCAAAGTATAATTGGGATTTGAATGAACAACATATGTGGCTTTTAAGGTTAAATGAATATTGTTTGACATACAGTACACTAGACTTGTTTTTCATTTTGGTCTAAAAATTGGTTAAAATTACATCTTGTTGCTTCTCAGAATTAACTAGAATCCATCTGTCTCCATTAGAATCACTGTTCTTTTTGTTTTTGTTTTTGTTTTTGTTTTTCCAAAGCGATGGCTAAAAGAAAAAAAAAGTTTCATATCACTCAAGACAAATTGTCTGGTGAATTTGGAAGACAGTTTTTAGGTTGTTCATGTTTATCTTCCCCAGGACATAATAACTAAGATTATAAATGGATATGCAGGATCTATTTTTAGCTATTCAGACACACACGACCCAGGTCTACAGAGTTACCTTTAGACATACAAATTATAAGCATCTAAAATGATCATTCAGTCTGTTGATGGTTTCAGTTAGGATAAACTTTCCGCAGCTATTTACTAAAGTGTTCAAACCTAGGTAATGGCATTTTGATGACTTCTAAATCTCAAAAGTGACAGAAATACTAGCAATCTCTCATATAGGTTTTACACAGGTGTGAGTGTGTGTGTGTGTGTGTGTGTGTGTGTGTGTGTGTGTACTCAGAATTAATGGCTTGAGTACTTTTTCAGTTGGTAAGATACTTTATTATATGCACATGTATCTGCTTGCAAGTGCTCAGGTTTGCAAATAAGGCTGTGGCACATTCATCTGGCCTTGTTTTTACAGGATATTGATCTACTGCTGCCATTCTTGACACTGTCTTACATCACTTGCTTTGTCATCTTAAGTTTCTACCTAGTTATGACTGTGCGGTTCTGTCATGCTTCTGCATTTTGTCTCGACTCCTTAAGTACTTAGAGGCTCTTTAGTAAGAAACTCTTTCAAAGCTGAACTTCTGAGATGGCTAGGCTAAGAAACCTTTTGTGTGTGAATATCAGTTAGAAACTGATTAAAAGTGAATTTGGTGAAGACAGTGGCTCTGTGATTTTTTTTTTTAATTTATTTTCTCTCTTCAGCTACTCAGATCTGGCTTGGAGCCATATCATGAAGCTTTATTACATTTCATTTTACCATTTGCTGGTAAATCCCTTTCTAGTTTCTAATCTTTTCTCTGGCCTACTTTAATTTGGCTTGGACCCACCACTGCCAAGTAAAACAGGGCACACAGATTCAGTTTATCCCTACTCAGTCACGGTCAAGGACACCGAACACCTCTCCAGATTTTCAGGCTGACAATCATTTCATTTGGTTTCCATTTTCTTCTCTGCTTTCATCCTCCGTGATCACATCCGTCTTAACACTTTCTTTTGCTCTCCAGCCATGTGACTCAGCTCTCTTCCCAGAGTAGTATGCAAGGATGCATGGCCTAGCATCTGTTATCATCGCTACCTTCTGGTTATACTCTGAAGCTTTAGTGATTCCCAGCTAGTCTCCAGTCAGCTTCTAAAAGCCTTCCCGGGTATAAGCTGTACTGTAGGACACTCTACCTAAACTTAATAGCAAGGTGAAATGTGAATTCTTCAACCTTGTGTTGATGCCCCCACATTATTCGCAACCCTTCTTTAACCTCAACAGCACCCTACTCTTCACCTTCCTGCTCCTCCATCACCCCTTCTCTCTGATCAAATACCAGCCCCATTTTCCCAATCTGAAATTTCTATTTAAACCATACCTGCTTACTTCCTCCCTTATGTGGCTTGCTATTTCTAAAGTACTACCTCTTTGAAAATGCCATTGATTTTGGCTGATGTACTCTGTCCACAGCAGTCGCCCTGTAAGCACTTGTATAGCTGCCTCTAAAACATGTGTCACAGTTCATTTAAGATGCTTTTCCATGATTCCATCTGACTTGCTCTTCTTCCCACTCAATATGCCCTAAGCATATATATTCCATTTGTTTTTCCAGATGCTGACATTCATGTGTTTTTTAATCTGTATCTTTTTTTTAATTAGGCTGTCAATTTATTTTTTTACATTTTTTATTAATTTATTCATATTACATTTCGATTGTTAGCCCTTCCCCTGTTTCCTCCCATTCTTCCCTCCCACGCAATTCCCCCCTTCTCCCCTCCCCTATGTCTGTGATTGAGGGAGACCTCCTCCCCCTATATATGCTCATAGAATATTGAGTCTCTTCTTGGCAACTTGTTATCCTTCCTCTGAGTGCCGCCAGGCCTTCCCGTCCAGGGGACATGGTCAGAAAAGGAGCACCAGGGTTCCTGTGAGAGTCAGATCTCACTCTCCACTCAACGGTGGAGAATATCATGTTCATTGGCTAGGTGTTGGTAGGAGTTCGAAGTTTAATGCCTATATTCTCCTTGGCTGGTGCCTTAGTTTGAGGAGGACCCCAGGACCCAGATCTACCTGCCATAAAGTTCTTCCTGTAGGTTTCCAGGACCGTGTGGGTCCTACTATTTCCCTATTCTTCCATGCTACTCTCGCCTAAAGTCTCAATAGGATGTCCTCTCCTCTGACCCACTTTCTTGGTAAGTAAAGTTTTTCATGCTACGCATCCCTTGGACTAGTGTTTTGATAAAAGTGAGTATATACCGTTTGTCTCTTTTTGCTTCTGGGTGAATTCACTCATTATGATAATTTCTAGATCAATCCATTTGTCCACAAATTTCGGGAATTCCTTGTTTTTAAATAGCTGAGTAGTATTCCATAGTGTAAATGTACCACAGTTTCTTAGTCCATTCTTCTACTGAGGGACACTTAGGCTGTTTCCATGTTCTGGCTATTATGTATGAAGCAGCTATGAGCATGGTTGAGCATATGTCCCTGTTGTGTGGTAGGGCATTTTCTGGGTATATTCCAAGGAGTGGGATAGCTGGGTCTTGAAGAAGCCTTATTCCCATTTTTCTGAGAAAGCGCCAGATAGATTTCCAAAGTGGTTGTACTAGTTTGCATTCCCACCAGCAATGAAGGAGTGTTCCTCTCTCCCCACATCCTCCCCAACATGTGGTGTCATTTGAGTTTTTGATCTTAGCCATTCTGATGGGTGTAAGATGGAATCTCAGAGTCGTTTTGATTTGCATTTCTCTGATGACTAACGAGGATGAGCATTTCTTTAAGTGTTTCTCGGCCATTTGATATTTCTCTGTGGAGAATTCTCTGTTAAGTTCCAAGCCCCATTTCACAATTGGGTTGTTTGGTTTTGTGGTGTTTAATTTCTTGAGTTCTTTATATATTTTGGATATTAAACCTTTGTCAGATGAAGGGTTGGTGAAGATCTTTTCCCAGTCTGTAGGCTGTCGCTTAGTTCTACTGACAGTGTCTCCTGCCTTACAGAAGCTTCTCAGCTTCATGAGGTCCCATTTATTAATTGTTGACATTAAGGCCTGGGCTGTGGTGTACTGTTCAGGAAGTTGTTTCCTGTGCCTATGTGTCCCAGGCTCTTCCCCACTTTTTCCTCTAACTGAATTAATGTCTCTGGTTTTAAGTTGAGGTCTTTAATCCACTTGGACTTGAGTTTTGTGCATGGTGACAAATAAGGGTATAATTGCATTTTTCTACATGTAGACATCCAGTTAGACCAGCACCATTTGTTGAAGATGCTATCCTTTTTCCATTGAATAGATTTGGCTTCTTTGTCAAAAATCAAGTGACCAAATGTGTGTGGATTCATCTCTGGGTCTTCAATTCGATTCCATTGATCCACCAGCCTATTGCTTTGCCAGTACCATGCTGTTTTAATTACTGTTGCTCTGTAGTACAGCTTGAGATCAGGTATGGAGATTCCTCCGGAGGATCTTTTATTGTATAGGATTGTTTTGGCTATTCTGGGTTTTTTATTTCTCCATATGAATTTGAAAATTGAACTTTCAATATCTTCAAAATATTGTGTAGGTATTTTGATAAGGATTGCGTTGAATCTGTAAATTACTTTTGGTACGATGGCCATTTTTACTATGTTGATTCTCCCGATCCACAAACAAGGTAAATCCCTCCATCTTCTCATGTCATCTTCAATCTCTTTCTTCAGAGGTTTGAAGTTTTTTTCAAATAAGTCCTTCACTTGCTTGGTTAGAGTTATTCCTAGATATTTTATATTGTTTGTGGTTATTGTGAAGGGAGTAGTTTTTCTAATTTCTTCCTCTGCCTGTTTGTCATTTGTATATAGGAAAGCTACTCACTTTTTTGACCTTATTTTGTATCCTGCCAACTTGCTGAAGGTGTTTATCAGCTGTAGGAGTTCTCTGGTGGAATTTTTCGGGTCACTTATATACACTATCATATCATCTGCAAATAGGGATAATTTGACTTCTTCCTTTCCCATTTGGATTCCCTTGATCTCCTTTTGATGACTTATTGCTCTGGCTAGAACTTCAAGAACTATATTGAAGAGATATGGGGACAGGGGGCAGCCTTGTCTGGTTCCCGATTTCAGAAGGATTTCCTTGAGTATCTCTCCTTTGGCTGTTGGTTTGCTGTACATAGCCTTTATTATGTTTAGATAAGTGCCTTGTGTTCCCGCTCTCTCCAGAACTTTGAACATAAATGGGTGTTGGATTTTGTCAAATGTTTTCTGCATCTAAAGAGATGATCACGTGGTTTTTCTCTTTCAGTTTGTTTATATGATGGATTACATTGATGAATTTCCGTGTGTTGGGTCTTTGTGAGGTTTAGGTATCAATGTGACTGTGGCCTCATAGAAGGAATTTGATAATATTCCGTCCATTTCTGTCTTTTGAAATAGTTTGAATAGTATTGGTATTAGCTCCTCTTTGAAGGACTGGTAGAATTCTGCGCTGAAACCATCTGGCCCTGGGCTTTTTTTGATTGGGAGACTATCAATGGTTGCTACTATTTCTATAGGCGAAATAGGGCTATTTAATTTGTTTATCTGGTCTTGGTTCAATTTTGGCAAATGGAATCGGTCGAGAAATTTGTCCATTTCCATTAAATTTTCAAATTTTGTGGCATAAATGCCTTTAAAGTAGGTTCTTACAATTCTTTGTATTTCTTCGGTGTCTGTTGTTATGTCTCCCTTTTTATTTCTGATTTTATTAACTAGGATAGTGTTTCTCTGTCTTTTAGTTAGATTGGCTAACGGTTTGTCTATCTTGTTAATTTTCTCAAAGAACCAGCTCTTGGTTTTGTTGATTCTTTGGATTGTTCTCTTTGTTTCTAATCTATTGATTTCAGGCCTGAGTTTGATTATTTCTTGGCGTCTACTCCTCTTGGGTGTTTCTGCTTCTTTTTTTTCTAGAGCTTCCAGATGTGTTGTTAAGTTGTTTATGTGGGATGATTCCTTTTTCTTTTTAAAGGCACTTAGTGCTATGAATTTTCCTCTTAGCACTGCTTTCAATGTGTCCCACAAATTTGGGTATGTTGTTCCATCATTTTCATTGAATTTCAGGAAGTCTTTTATTTCTTCCCTTATTTCTTCCGTGACCCATGTGTCATTAAGTAGAAAGTTGTTTAGTTTCCACGTGTTAGTATGCTTTTTGTTATTTCTGTTGCTGTTGAAGTCCAGCCTTAGACCATGGTGATCTGATAAGATACAAGGTATTATTTCAATCTTCTTGTATCTGCTGAGGTTTGCTTCGTGACCAACTATGTGATCAATTTTAGAGAACGTTCTATGGGGTGCTGAGAAAAAGGTATAATCCTTTGCGTTTGGGTGGAAAGTTCTGTAGATATCTGTTAGATCCATTTGATTCATGACATTGGTTAATGAGGTTATTTCCCGGCTTAGTTGTTGAATCAAAGTCCTATCCTTGAGTGAAAGAGGGGTGTTGAAGTCTCCCATTATTAATGTGTGGTTATCGATGAGTGGGGCAAGCTTTGTTAATAACTCTTTTGCAAATGTGGGAGCCCTTGTATTCAGAACATAGATGTTCAAACTTGTGATGTCTTCTTGGTTGACTTTACCTTTGACGAGTCCAAAGTGTCCATCCTCATCTCTTTTGATTAATTTTGGTTAAAAGTCTATTTTATTAGATATTAGAATGGCTACCCCAGCTTGTTTCTTGTGACCATTTGCTTGGAATATTTTTCCCCAACCTTTTACTCTGAGGCAATGTCAGTCCTTGTGGTTGAGGTGTGTTTCTTGAATGCAGAAGAATGTTGGGGCATGTTTGTGCATCCACTCCATTAGTCTGTGTCTTTTTATTGGAGATTTGAGACCATTGCCATTGAGAGATATTAATGACCAGTGATTGGTAAGTCCCTTCATTTTTGATATTTGTAACAGTCGAGATTTTGTGAGGTTGTGAATTTGCAATGGTATAGTTACCTATTTCCTATGTAGTTTTGGTTGTAATTTGACCAGCTGGGGTGGAGTTTACCTTCTAGTAACTTCTGTAAAGCCGGATTTGTGGCTAGGTACTGTTTGAGTTTGTTTTTGTCATGAAATAACTTGTCTTCTCCGTCAATGGTTATTGATAATTTTGCTGGATATAGTAGTCTTGCCTGGTATCTGTGTTCTCTTAGGGTTTGCAGCACCTCTGTCCAGGCCCTTCTGGCTTTCATGGTCTCTGCTGAGAAGTCAGGAGTAATTCTGATAGGTTTGCCTTCATATGTTACTCGGCCTTTTTCTCTTGCCACTTTCAATATTTTTTCCTTGTTCTGTATATTTTGTGTTGTTATTATTATGTGGCGGGAAGATTTTCTTTTCAGGTCTATTCTATTTGATGTTCTGTAGGCCTCTTGTATGCTCGTATGCATCTCCTTCTTCAAATTGGGGAAATTTTCTTCCATTATTCGATTAAAGATATGTTCTGAGCTGTGGGGTCGGCTACCTTCTCTTTCCTCTATCCCTATTTTTCTCAAGTTTTGTCTTTTCATGTTGTCTTTTAATTCTTGAATGCTCTGTGTCAGGAACTTTTCAGATTTAGCATTTTCCTGAATGGTTGTTTCCAGTTCTGCGATTGTATCTTCAAGTCCCAATATTCATTCTTCCATTTCTTGCAATCTGTTAGATAAGGCCACCTCTGAGATGCTTGCTTTCTTCTTTGATGCCTCTTGATCACGTTTTTCTTCTGTGTGTTCCTGCTTCATAGCTTCCATTTTTATCTTCATGTATTGTACTGTTTTAATGATTTCCATCATCTGGTTATTTATATTTTTCTGAAATTCTTCAAGTGCCTCTTTATATGACTCTTTTAACTCTTCAGCCCTCTTGTTTGCCTCCTCCTGCATTTGTTTACAGATTTTATTTATTTCTTCCATTATCATTTTCTTTACTAAGAACTTGAGGTCATTTTCTTGCCTATCCATTGCTGTTAGATTCTCTAGGTTGTTTTCATTGGGAATGTTGGGATCCGGAGATGCCAAACTGTTTTGGTTTTTGTTAGCATTCTTTCGCTGTCCTCTTGTCATTTTGATGGCTCTGATGTTGGAAGGTATTTTGTAGTGACCTTCACTGGTTGAGAGTGGTTAATTGATGACTGATTATAGGTCAGGTGCTCTTGCCTGTGGAGATCAGGGAGTATTTCCGTGGAACAGGTAGGTGATCCGGTTTCACTCCTGGTGATTTTCCTCTGCACTGTTGGCTCCAGGCTGAGTCAGCCAGAGTAGATATCTGTTTGGACTTTACTGCTGTAATTCAGATAGGCAGTTTTGGGACCTAGAATAAGGTCCGCACACAAACATTCTGGTTGTGTAAGTTGGTCCCAGCTGCCTGTTCTTCTTGTGGCTTTGTAGTCAAGACCTCAGGTAGATCAGATCATCTGGGGGTGTAGCTGTCTTTTAGCTCTGTCTCTATACCCTGTAGCGGTGTCCAACCTCTCCCAGAACTATATGCCTGGAGGGACCAAGGTTGCTCTTGGTCAGCAATTAGACACTGCGAGCAAGACCCACGGTTCTTCTCCCTATAATGTGTGAGTACCTGCCTTGTTGGGGCCAGGAGCCCCAGCTAGGCTCTCTCATTCCGGGAGTGCAGGGCCAGTGCCTTGCAGCTGGGAGGTTAGGGAGACTAGGTTTGTAGAGCTCTGTAGGTCACCCGGGGAACCAGATCTTCCCGCCGGGCTATGGCGCTCCACTAATGCTCTAGGTCAGCAATTAGACACTGCAAACACGACCCATCCACATCTCGTCTCCCGATGATGTGGGAGTGCCTGCCTTGCTCGGGCCAGGAGCCCCAGCTAGGCTCTCGTTCTGGGAGTGCCGGGCCAGTGCCTTGCAGCTGGGTAGGAACAATAGGGTTGCGGAGCTCTGGCAGAAGCCCGTGGAACCAGGTCTTCCCGCAGGGCTGTGATGTTCAGCTATCGCTCTAGGCAAGACCCATGTCTCCCAATAGGTCTGTGGAAGCAGTCCAAGCTGATTTCTCACTGCCTCTGTTTGCAGGCTCAGTCTGCTGTGATCGGTGTTATGTTGGGCCCCGAAAGGCCAGCGAGCTGCAGTCCTGCTTTAGCTGTCTCTGTTGGGTCCAGCCGCCTGTGTTTCCACTCCGCCAGGCGGGTGACCTCCGCAGTTTGGGGTGGTGTGGAAGAAGGACCTAGGGCAGATTTACCCTCTTCACTAAGACTCCTCTGGCTGGGGACTCTGGAAAGTCCCCTCCCCAAACAGCGAGTCTGTGCTTTATATACAGGCTGCAGTTTGCATGTGAATTCCGTTCCAGAGTTTGGGGAGTGTGTTTAGTACCTCTGGGATGTTGCTTGTCCCAGGAGGGTAGGGCCCCTGTTTGGTCTTCGGCCTTTGGGGCCCCACTCACCTACAGTTCTCAAAGTCCAGCAATCTGTTGCTCCACTTATGTCTCTGGTCTCCTCGGAGTAGATCAGATGCGTGGCTTATTGGTCGGCGCCATCTTGGAATCCACCTTTAATCTGTATCTTAAACTGATTTCTAGTCACTTCCAAATACAGCGTGAATATCTTGAGGGCAGGGGCCCAGCATGCTTTGTCTCACTTGCCATAGTATCAGTCTTTCTACTTATGCAGCACTCAAGGCTCATTATTTGACTATTCAGCATTGTTTCCAGTCATAGCCAACTCTCACTGTAGCCAGCCATAGTTTCCACATAGGTATTCATGTAGTCTTTGTCTATCATCTTCACTCACACAAGAAGGAAACTTCTTTATATATGCACTTCATTGAAGAGCTCATCAAAACCTAAACTATTGGCCCTTATCCCATAGTTTCTGTTCAGTAGGTCTGGGTTGAGATCCAAACTTTTGAGTGCCTATCAAATTCCCAGATGATGACAGAAAGACCATACTTTGGAAAGCAGTGACCAAGAAGATACAAAGATAGTCTAAGACACACTCTCTCATTTCAAGTAAATTACAGTTTGACTGTGAAAGACTATGAAACATTTAGCAGTCAAAACTATTTATAAGGTTGTGTTATTCATTCATGCAACTAATGTTAAATGAATTACTGTGTGCTAATTGCTATTGTCAATGGTAATATTACATCAATGATCAAGATAGACAAAAAATCTTGATTTTCATGGTGAAATTATAATGGGAAAAACAAAATGAACAAAATATTAAAAATATAAGACACTTATGAGTCCTCAGGAGGAAAAGAGTAGAAAAGAAATATCAGGGTGATCAGAGGTTTCCAGGTTCCATCATATGATGGTGATGCTGTCACCAACAACAAAGAGTAAATCATGCTCTCATAGGATGAATATGATTATTTAGGAATGTGGAGGCCTACAGTTTGGGTGCTAATTTCCATGAACATTGTTTAACTATGAATAACTACTTCTACTGTCTGAGCTCTGGTTTCTGCATCTATTCGGTTAACACTTGGACACGACTGGGTCTGATTTTTTTCTACATTTCTAGGATATTAAGTCTCTCAGGCAATCAGAACTAAGTCAATGATTTGGGCACTGTACCTCAAACCTGTAGTCCTAGCAAGTGTGAGGTTGAGGCAGGAGGAATTCAAACTAATTTTCAAGCATTTACAAGCCCTGAAATATTATATAAAGTTCCCCAATGTAACCATCATATACTGAACCAGTTAACATGTTACTATTTAGTTCCAAGGTTTTGAAAAGCTGGGAGATGAATTATAACAAAAAGAAAATTTCTATTTTTCAGTATTCTGTGTCCTGTTCAACAGATAGCTCTTGTTTAGCATAATATGTTACATATACATTATGTATTACATATACTTATATATATGCTTGTAGGGTCATAGATAACCAAACTTCTTCAAAATTACCCAGTTTTTTTCAATCAACTAATGAATACCAATATCCTTTGTAGGCTTATATTTCACAAAACTTTAGTGTAAAATCTTTCTCGTAGAAGCAGTTAAACTCTGAGTTGTGTGTGGTGATGCATACCTGCTATGCCATCACTTAAGAGAGAACGAAGGATCATGGGCTCCAGAATAACCTCGACTACATAGTGAGTTCTAGGTTAGCCACAACAGCATAGCAAGGCCTACTTTACAATGAAACCACAGCGATTATGGAAGACTTCAGTAACGGGGGATTTATTGTCCAAAAAAATGAGTCATATAGACCTAGAGAAAGGTGTATCAGATCAAAATAAAAGCTGTTTTATTACTATAGCTCTGACATATAGCTTAAAATGCAACATGGTAACCCCTACCACGTTATTCTTTTTATTTGGGATTACTTTGGCTTCCATATAAATTTTAGAAATATATCTGTGTAGATATGTGTACATGTTCATATTTGTGTGTGTGTGTTTGTGTGTGTGTGTTTGTATGTGTGTGTGTGTGTGTGTGTGTGTGTGTGTGTAACAAGAAAAACTAAAGAAGAAGAATTCATGAATTTGAGAGCAAATGAAAGAGGGACATGGGAGAAATTGGAGGGGAAGGGAAGAGTGGAAATGTTGTAAATATAGCAAGCATACATGAACTAAAATATATGAAAAATAAAAAAGACAGCATTTTGGATATTTCTTGCATAAATACTCCAATCACAGCATGTTTTTCTTTTACTTTTGAATCAATTCACAGCTTCTCAGAAACATAATGGTGAACTTGGTCTTGACTAATGAAAACTTGAAAACTCACTGTTTAAGGGTAGGATAAACACAGATTAAATACGATCTGCAAAATACTTAGCTGTCACTAGAATAAAATAAGTGAAAGTGATGATGATGGCTATACTAAGGTGAAAAGTGATTATTTTTCTTTTTATATTCCAAGTTCTGGATAACGTTACCAGTTGATACATTTGGAAAATGATAACTTTCTTCTGAGTTGTTTTGAATCAAGAGGCCCACCCAGGGAAAATTTTCACTGCTGTTTCTTGAAGGGTAGCCACAGAGCTAAAATGCCTTGAGAACTTTAGAAACATAGTTTCAAAAATGTGGCGGGGGTCAGACGGGTGATAGTTTTCCCTTCCATGTATGTATGATTCTTTCTTTATTCCTTTTTAATAAACAGGGGATGGAGAACTGTCGTGGGAACATTCTGATGGTGAGATCTTCCGGCAACCTGCCAACAGAGAAGCAGTAAGTGTGAAGAGCTTCAATATTTCCACACTCTACAGCGGCAAGCCAAGCTTTTTTCTCCCCATGGCTATTAGTCTGTCAAATCCAAAAGAGGACCCATTTCTAAAATCATTTTTTCCTCATTCCTCAGAAAAATTAAATGATGTCATCACCAACCCCTACACATTTATCATTGGTAGGGCCAGAACATGAGCACAAAGCAACTTTGGCCTTTTGTCTATATCAGACCTGACAAGTCAGTATGCTCCCTCTTAGGAAGACAGTCACTACCTCTGTTCTCAACAAGGAAGACTGTCAGTGGGATTTTAACATAGTCCACTTCATCCTTTTGGTCAGATTCCTTATAAACCTGAGAACTTTGGGTCATACAGTTAAAAGAAAAGAAAGATTGTGGGCCAGATTCTTGCCCCCATCACCTTATCCTTGTTTCTGTTGTTAGCACAAATCTCAGAATAAGCCTGACAAGTAGGTCTATCTTTCTATCTATCTGTACGTACATATGTATGTATGTATGTATATGTAATATTTTCATAGGTATCACTATATATAGCTAATAGTGTAAGTTTAATCACTTAACAAAATAGACCATCTCTAAGAATGAATTTCTAAGAAGAGTTATTCTTCAAACATCTTAGAATTTACAAAGGAAATGCTCTAGATCAAAGAATGAATCACATTAAGGAACATATAAAAAAGTGTTTCCAATGTACAAGGGTGTTTGTCATTGCACACAAACATGTGTTCAATAAACCTTCTCTATAAAAGCTACTTGTTAAAAATCATTACAGAATTGTTTTCATGAGTTAAAAACAAATGAACATAAATATTTATCAATATAGGCCTGGCTACATATACCCAATTATTGGCATATTGTAATGTTATTAATAAGAATATAAAACTGGTTGACAAGATGGCTCAGCAGACTCCAGAACCCACATCATGAAAGGAAAGAACCAATTTGACTTTTCCTCTGACCTGCACACACAAACATATCATTGTCCATGTGTGAACATACATAATAAATAATAATTTTTAAAAAGTAAAAATGTATCTAAACGTAGTAAAGCAGAAAGAAACTCAAACACATAATAAAACAAATATAAAATTTGTGTGTGCATTTATAAAAAATGTATAAAGAGAACTATATGAAAGATCAGTATGATAAGATAGTAGAGAGATAGAAATAGACATGAGGAAAAGCAGAATTTTATTCTCAACTTTATCCTCTGTGATTTTTAAAAATGTTTTTCCATAGTATGAATCAGTTTTACAATAGATAAAGTTAACTGATTTTGTAAAATCTTAGAAAATGTGAGTAAGACAGGAGACTAAGTAATTATAGAGCAGGTTATGTTCATAAATAGGACGGGCATGATGAAGGAGTTCACAGAATTTGCTATTGAGTGACAGATGCAAACATCAGCATGTCACTTAGGCTAGGATTCACTGCCATCCCAGGGGCTAGTTCTGACTTGCACACCCCATCGTGCCAACGCCATACCAAAAGCTTTAGCAATGATAGTACATAGTTTCAATTTATTCTACTTCTTGGTGGTATTGCTTTCTGAACATTGTTATTTTAGAGTTAGTGTAGAATTGTGGACAAGGTGGAAAAGCAATACTCTGGAGATCTCACAAAAGCAACATATATCACAGAAGGAAGATTGAATTCTCACTTCAGGGAAAGATTGTCATCGTTCCACTCTGTCTGATTTAGAATGAGATTCCAATACAGATCCTAACAAAACATGGTAGCCGTCTCAGTTTTCTGTGTTGTGAATTTTCTCTTGTCTTCAAGCCAGTTTTTTTGTTTTGTTAAGAAGTTAAGAGCAACTGCATTAGTGGCTGTCAGCTACATGACATTCAAAACTTTCGCTCCAGTCACCTTATGCTGTTTAGCTTCCACAGTAAGCACTGAGACCACTTCAGTAGTCTTGCTGGGAAATGTTGCTCTCCTTTTATTTCTTTTATGATGCCCAGAAGCCCCATATTTGTCTTGGAGCTTCCCTATTCCTCCTAAAATACAATAAAGGATGACTTAATCTAGATTTGTAGCAAGAAGAGCAAACACTTGGGACTGGTAGACCATAATGGCCATATGGTTCCACTTTATTATGGATGACGAGTTTCCTTTGTTCTGAGGGAGTTTGATATTGTGGAATATGATTTGGATAATGCATAGCATCTGTAGTCATGGAAAATATGTACCTGGCACATAGTAGGCACCCAGTAAATAAACATCTACTGAGTGAAAGGGTATATAAGGTAGAATGAAATATGTATGAGGAGTTGTGTTCCCTGACCCTGTAAATGACATTAAATTTACCATTAAGCTAGTGAAAAGTTTGGTATATTCCTTAATTATCATTACCATTGCTATGATAAGACACTGTGATCAAAACAAGTCATGGGGGAAAGAGTTTATTTCAGCTTGTACTTCCAGGTGACAGTCCATCACTGAGAGAAGTCAGGGCTAGAACCCAAACAGGGCAGAGACCTGGAGACAGGAGCTGATGCCGAGATAATGGAGGGGTGATGCTTACTGGCTTGGTCCCCATGGCTTGCTCACCCTGCTTTCTAAAAGAACCCAGGACGAACAGCCCAGGGACAGCATCACATCAACTATTATCTAGGCAATGGACAGGACATTCCCACAGTTGAGTGGAGAGTGGGGTATGACTTTCACACATACTCTGGTGCCCCATATTTGACCATGTCTCCTGGATGAGGAGGCCTGGCAGCACTCAGAGGAAGAATAGCATGCTACAAAGAAGAGACTTGATACCCTATGAGCATATACAGGGGGAGGTAATCCCCCTCAGCCACAATCATAAGGGATGGGAGTAAGGGGAAAATGGGAGGGAGGGAGGAATGGGAGGATACAAGGGATGGGATAACAATTTAGATGTAATATGAATAAATTAATAAAATATATTTAAAAAGAAAATGTCCAATAGGCATGTGTACATCCTGATCTTATGGAGGTATTTTTTTTCAATTGAGGTTCTCTCATCTCCAGTGTCTCTAGCTTTTGTCAAGTTGACATAAAACTAGCTAGCACAGTATAGAAATAGCATGAAACAGATAAAAATCCATATATCAGTCACATTTTCAGAAAATAACGTCAGAATGTCTATTTTACCTGTATAAATTTTTACTGAAAGGTATAGATTTTGTGCCTCTTTAATTTCAGTGTAGGATGTTATTAATCTTTAATTTTTATAATGAAGTTAATGAAAACATTTTAAATGTTTAGGGAAAGAGATTGGCCTATTAGTTCTTCCAGCTAGGGACTGTAGGTTGATAGTGATTAACATATAATAATTTGTGCCTGTGTAGATTAGCATACATTCTGAAGACACTTTTCAAACCTAAATTTATTTTTAACTTCAGATAGCTATAGCTTGCTTACAATTATCAGAGACAATACAGAAAGATTCTGTGTGCCCGCTGTTCAATTTCTTCCAATGGTAATATCTCACAAATCTATAAGAAAATATTTAGAATCAAAAATGCCCAATGAAGATCCTTTCAGGGCCCTCATGGTTTCCATTTCTACCAATAAATTTATTATCCCATTTAAAAGCTTTTATTTGTAGTTTCAAATATATATGTGGGAAGGGGTGTTCACATGAATGCAGTGCACAGAGAGTCCAGAAGACTTGGTATCAGATCTAAAGCTGGAGTTACACATGTTTCTGAGCCACTAAACATGGGTGCTGGGAATCAAAATAAGATCCTGTGCAAGAGCAATACATGTTAACTGCTGAGCCAGCCATCTCTTCAGCACCCCTACCCCATTATCCTTTCTTTAAAACTTTACTAATACATACAACTTTATCAGTCATTGGAGTACCATGTAGTATTTCAATAATATATACATTGTTTAATGTTTAAATCATACTAAACGTATCTCTCTCCTCATCTATAATTTATGTGTGGTGAAAGCTTTCAAAATTCTTTCCTCTAGATGTGTCCAATATGAACTTCATTATTATTGTATATAATTAGTAGCGTGCCAGATCTTCTTGCTGCTAAGTAAAACGTAATGCTCACCTTTGCCCCATCCCTTCCTCTTCTGTACTTTTCCCTGGTAAAACATCCTAATATGATCGACTTCTTTGATTACATATATGAGTGAGCCCATGCAAACTTCTCATATTTTAAACACAAGAACAAGGAAACAATGTGTTTCTGGGTGAGCCTTTGCGATGGGGAAGCTTTTTCCCAGTGGAAAATATTCTTTTAGACCTACATCAAAGGTTGAACTTTCAGACTTTCAAGTTAGTAAGTCAGAAGGACCAAAACATGAGCAAAATGCTACATTTCAAGTGAACTCTTTTGCCTTTTTTTTTTTCTCTTCTCAAGCAGCCTTTTTACAACTAATTTTTAAGATAAGCTCCAATTTCACTTACAATTCCAAGGTCTTGATGCCTTTTCTTTCTATACTCAAGTTTACACAATCAGACTGGCCTGTGAACTTTTTTTATTTGGTCAGAAGAGGGACTGCAAAGCAGCCATTCTACAGACTCTGAAGGTTATATTTAGGAATATGGATGTATATACATACATGTTTTTGCATGCAGTAGCAATTAATGAAAACAGAGGTCACACATTTGAAAGGGAGCAAGGATGGACATATAAGGATGGGCTTTCGAGGGAGGAAAAGGAAGGGAGAAATGCTACAATTATAATATAATCTCAAGAGCAGAAAAAGTAAACACACACACGCACGCACACACACACACACACACACACACACACGCACACACACATCACCCCAAACAGAAATTCCTTTATGTCTGTGATTCCCTACCCCATTTTCAAATTAGGTGCATCTGTAGGGTGTGTAAAATTCCTGATACCCAGGACTCACCTCAGACCGGTTACATCAGAATCTGGGAATGACACCCAGTTCCTAGCATTTTTTTACAGCTCCTTAGGTAACCCATATACACAGTCATGATAGAGTTCTATTTGTGCATGTTGTTATAAATGCTGTAGCTGAAAGTTCTTCTTCTTTGAAGAACTTTTAGCCAAGAGTTTGTAGACCATTCTTCCTCCCTCTTTTTCTTGCTGCTGTCTAAGTAAGACTTAATGCTCACCTTTGCCCCATCCCTTACCTCTTCACTCTTTTCCCTGGTAACACATCCTAAATACTTAGCTCTAAATAGTCCCACTCCATCCTCAAAACCTGTCATCCAGAACAAACCCTCTCTACTCTGTGTCCTCAACTTTTCTACCTGCAAAACAGAAGATTGACAAGATATCTTAGTTCTTTCTATCCTGTGACAAATAGCAGATAGAAGCTACTTGGAAAGAGAGATTGACACTCAGATTTAAGACCTATCAGACCACCATGGCAAGGTAGGCAAGGTGGCAGAATTGGATCAAGTTGTAGCATCTGGAGCAATGGTCGGAGCTCCCCACTGGTATGGCTAGATGTAAAGAATTGGACTGGGATAGGAGGGAAAGATAAGTTTCAAAGGTCACATCTAGTGACCAACCTCAAACAAACATCTCACGTATCAGAAGTTCCACAACTTGGCCAAACAGTACCATCAGGCAAGGACCATGTGTGAAATGGACAAGACAGTGAAGACATTTCATACCTAAGATGAACATGTGGGGCCGAGCAGTCTACAGCAGGCCCTCTGCTCAAAATCTCCAATGCATCTGTTTGAAACCATTGTCCATCCTACTCCTCAGTGCTGAAGACCAGTTGTGCATTTTGCACTCACCATTGTGAGTCAGAGAACATCATGTACTTGTGACTTCTCCCAGGTCACTAAATGACCCTCTCTAATTGTATTGCTGTTGAACACCTTTCTTTCAGCAGCAGTAGGACATCCACCCAGCAAACCTCCTTCTTTGTGTTATTTTGGCCAAATGTTGTCAAACAACAGGAAGGAAAGAACATCCTGTAATGGCCTTTGTGGAATGCAACCGCTTATGACAAACAGAGACATAAAAACTGTTGTGGGGATGAGATGTTTGCCCTGAGAATCTTATCCATGTGCATGATAACAAATTGGAGCAAATTCTTGTTTGTGTGAATTGTTATGGCAATGTGCCAGAATGGACTCTTAGATGCAGATAATAATGTTTTATGTCTGAAGTCCAGCTTCTGATCACTTTTCTCTTCTCCCAAAGCAAATTTTTCCAGAGGATGTGCTTAGGATACATAGCAAAATAAGTCTGTTTTATGGTAAGCCCCAACTATGTAAATTTTTCTGTTACCTCCATTTAAAGATCTTCTTTTTGAACTGCCTGTGACATCCTTTCATGGGCTTGCCGTCATAACCTGAGTCTCTACAACAATGCATACTAATGCTCTAACCCTTAAGGTTTCATTATTATTCAAGATATCCCCCTTCAACCTGCACTCTACCGCACCTCCAGGGGAAAAGAGGGAGAAGAAAAGCTGGTCTTACCACAGCCTTGAGCTTTTGATGAAAGACTAGCTAGCAGTTGCTGTATTAGTACTGCAAGACTCAACACTTTCCTTGGGAAAGTAATTTTATTCTCTTAGCAGCTATGGATGAGTGCAGTCTAGATATTACACGTCTGACTAGGCACTGGAGAGGTAGCAGTGAGTAAACCAAAGTCTCTGACTCTGGAGAACCTGCATCCTACCAGTATTGTGTATCAGCGAAGTGCTCAGCTGTGTGATCTTCTGCCTGTAACCTGTGCCTATACTTACAGGATACATTCTCAAGACCCTGTTTCCCTCCCATCTTTTCCTCATCTCCAGGTCACTTACACATAACAGGGTTTAGTGCTCTGAAACAAATTGTTGATTAAGTCATTTTTCTGTTAAAAAAAAAAAAACTCTCAAAGACTTCTGTACTCCCACCTTTGTCTTTAACCAAATAAAGTACTTAACCCTTAGCTTTTCATTTAAAGTCCTCCACTGCCTGGCTCCAACCTCCTTTTGGAATGTTATCCTTCAACTGTTCCCTTTTAAGGACTCTGTGTTCTTTGCTACACCTTCTCAATTTGGAAACGTCTGCCTGGAATATTCTCCACGAAATGCCTATGTTTTTTTTTTCAAAGGCTTCCCGCTGTTCGTGGCCCCATCACAAACTCTCCCCAGTATCTCTTCTTATAATTTAACCACCACTTAGTACATTGTCTTGTGACCTGTTCCCTTCTGCCTTGTTTTGCAGAGTAACAAACTGGGAAGTGTAAGTCTCTTAGCAGGAAGGTGTTTTAGCCTTTGGGGATGTTTTCTTTCTTGGGGATTTCTCTATGAATCTAGTCCAATCTACAAAAAAAGAAGAAAACCTCAGCATATTTTCAGTGATGCTTTCTCGTAGTCACATCCTTACCTTTGCTGTTACATGAAGATATACAGTTCAGATCTGAGTTCATTACTAAGAATCAAAGTTACTAAATTGCTGCCAGCGTATATAACTCAGTGCCTGCCATCTCACTCTTGATATTTGTTTTAGACTATTTTTTTCTTCTCATTTATAGAGACATTCTTACCTCCGTTCTCCCTATGATCCTCCGGCAAGCAGACAAGCTGGAGGTCCTCCCCGCTTTCCTGGAGGTAGAAGTCACCGGGGAGCTCTTATGGATGTCCAGCAAGCATCAGGGACCATTGTGCAGATTGTCATCAATAACAAGCACAAACATGGACAAGGTAAAGGGCATCCTCCTCAGGGTGCCTTATCTTTAGAGACAGAACCTGGAACATAACATCTTAATCCCATAAAAAATGTATACGCACCTATGGATAGCTTAATGTGAAGTCTGCAAAACGGATATGAATAAGTTACTTGGGAGGGCTTGTAGGACTTTCCCCAAATGTATCCTGTGTGCCTCTGGGAGTTAGAGGTCATTTGGGAAAATCCACTATCTTTAATAGGCAGGCCACCCAACATTCAGAGGTACATGGTGCCAACCAATTCTGAAGCTCTTCTCAAGAGTTAAGTGTTGAGTAGCCTTTCTCCTGAGACTCTTGTTAACCATGAATGAATCCAATCTTAGAGACTTGGATTCAGTGTGGTAAATGAGGCAATCATGCTTCCAAGTGAGTGAGCCAGTGGGAGCTATCCAGAAACTATCACTTGGCTGAGCACTGGGACCACTGAGCAGAATAAAACTATAGTCATGTCAGCCATGAGTATGGTTGCATAAGCATCCATATATGTTCATTGGTCCAATTTTCTCCCCTCTGGCCTCCAATGCCCTAAATCCAGTAGTGGAGGTGGGAGGAGAAGAAGATCATAATATTGAGACGCTCTTCGATTCTTGGGGATCCTATCAATCAGTTCTATGGAACAAAAGCTCAACTGGTTCCTTTTTGACATAACTGCAAACACATTTTATTTTCTTTAGAGAGAAAATAAATTAAAAGGCAGTTCTTTGAACAGGATAAAAGTAAATTATTAAACCAAATGAATAAATAATACGGGTGAAAAACAATCCATTATAAATAAGTCTTAGGTTAAATATCAACAAAACTGGTCAAGCCAACATTACATCTGTCCCTAGTTAGATATAAATTTCAGATTATACATAAAAACATCACTTTTAAAATCTGTGGGCTTAAGAGAAAACTGTAAATATAATTTAATAAAACTGTGGTTATTAAAATAGATAGAAATATGTAGTGTTGATCTGTGTTTGATTTGAAATGTATGACTTGTAAGTTGCAAGGCTTTCTGATACTATGTTATGGAAGTTAAGAAGAGTTAGGTAAAAATACAGTTGGAGTTTTCAATGCTAAATTACCCCTAGTAGATTCCATATGCTCTGGAAGCATTGTAAAGCCTTAAAAAATGATTGAGGACAAAAACAGATTTTGAAAGTCCCAAATACCATACTGTCCCTAAGAGCGCTTCATTTCTCACAGTAGAGCCTCTTCCCCTGACTGCCTCGGCGTCGTACAAAAGCTCTGGCTGCTTTGCCTTTCTTCATCTGACACATCCATTTGGCTACAGCCCTTCTCTTTTGACCTTTCTGTTAGAGTTCAGAGAAGAAAATCTTGTCTTCACCTTAACGCCCAAACCCCAGATGGATGATTTAAAAATCATCTTCTGGAATTCTGTGGGTGGGAGGAGGCTGTCTTCCCTTCTAAGACCACATTTTAGTCCACTGCAGAGTGTGGGGTTCTGCTCAGTCTGAACTGTTCCCATAATCCAAAGATTTAGAAGGAAGATGAAGCTTAGATAGAGAACTCTGATAGTGCTGCCTGCCCTGTTTTCCCTAAAATGGGCCACCCTTTGCCTGAGCTCTCTCCATACTGATGGGGTCCCTTGAGGTGCAGATCATTGGTAAAACTCACAAAAGAAAAGCAACAAGACTCTTCCATTTGAAACTTGAATCTGGCCAAAATGTTACTGGTCTAGAAAACAATGCTAAGTGTGTGGAAGAGAGATGGGAGATAACAGTAGGGAAAAGAGCAGCACATATTGTCTGATCCCTGTGATTCTGTCCATATACCCGAGTCTCAGGCTTTAGATCTGTTGAGACTCACTGTGCACTGGGATCTTCTCCAGGTTAGGTTCTTGGAAAACTTTACAGGGACTGACCTGTTAGAGTGCCCAGTACTTAGGCAGGGCTTGCAAAGGACAATAAAAGGCAGCCAACATCTTTCATATCCTTTAATGTGACCCAGTGGACTTGATGAGAAAGAAATAGCCTAATGATTCATCCCAAGTCTGTGTTTCGGCCAAATCAGTCAATTCCTAGAAACGCCCTAAGTGGGACTATGTCTTCCCCCATCCCTGCTCAAAGCAATCCACCCTACTCTAGAGATAACATTGATTAAGATGCTGACAGGTCTCCTTGGGTGTGATGAAGTGATGGAAATATTGAAAGACACACCCAGACCCAATTACAGCTTGCCATGTCCACAGCCTTGGCCTTACAGAAAGGCAGAACATTCATTCTCAGACCTCTCCATTCACAGCACTGCCTGTCCATTTATTTTACTGGAACCTAGCTCTATGCTATACAGTAGTAGCTTAATAGATGTAAATCTGACATATATGAAAGGATATTATGTGTCCCTTTTTCTTCATATGTTGCCCCTGCCTGTAGCCAAGGTATCTGCTTTTTTAAGGTGTCTCAGAAAACATCGAGTCAAAGACCATACCTCCCATTCAACAATTGCCTGAAGGCAAGCACTTATTTGCTGTAGTCACATTTCTACAACAGCTACCAATGGGAAACTGGGGAAAATATCTGAAGATTAGAGACATAAAATGCCACCAATTCACAAGTTACCTAACACATGTGTGTCCTTCTCACTCTTGTCTAAGCATTCGTCTTCCTATACCAAAACATAATCTAGCAGCATTAAACCCCATGCTCATCTGTCTATATGGACAGGTTAGGCTCTTATATCCTGGGTGAATTTGATTTAGGATCAAGCTCAAACTGGCCCTTTGAAAAGAGAAGTCATTTTTGCATCTAGCCTCCTAAATGGCAAATCTCTTTGGGATATTGTTATGTCCAGAAGCACATCTTCTTAAACCACACACCATTTCTATGGCACTCAAGATATTAAAAATACTGCATTCTAATAGAGATTCTTTAACAGATGTTCAAGACAAATAGAATTCTACTTTCATGTATTCATTCATTACCCCATTTAAAAACTATTTGCAGATTTTCCAGATTTCTCAGACTATTTGTAAGCATCCAAAGGCTACTAGAGATGTATATGGATAACTGTTGAAGGTAGCTTATTACCCAGACAGTGCTATAGTCAGAGACTATATCTGTAAATGCAAATTCTTATCCACAAAAGGGCAAAGAATATTTGAGATTTTAACAAATTCATGGATATTACTCTAATCCTAGTAATTCATCTTTACTCTTTACTCCTGTGTTCTCTCCCAGTGTGTGTTTCCAACGGAAAGACCTATTCTCACGGAGAGTCCTGGCACCCGAATCTACGAGCATTTGGCATTGTGGAATGTGTCCTATGTACTTGTAATGTCACCAAGCAAGAATGTAAGAAAATCCACTGCCCCAATCGATACCCTTGCAAGTATCCTCAAAAGATAGATGGAAAGTGCTGCAAAGTGTGTCCAAGTAAAAAGGCAAAAGGTGCATTAGCTGGTGGCCCTGCCTTTGGTTGAATGAGATCCAAACATAGTCCTGTCCAGCCTTTTTTGTGCATCCAAAACATAAATGACCAGTCATATAATTCTAATGATAATAGTCTAGCAAGAATGAACTTCATTCTTTCCTCTTCTGAGAGACTGATGGTTGCTTTGAAGGAATTAACTACTTAGAAATATCTTGGAGAATTTCTTGTGTCTACAACCTCACACACATGTCCAGTTGCTTAGTTCATTCTTGTTTTTTTAAATTATAGAGTTTATGTTATCATTGTTTTAGGAAAGTAGTCATACTTTTCCCATTTTCAATCACTAACTAACTCACTTCAAGCCACAATCCAGTACTCTTTTCAGATGAGAGATGCATGAGTTACAATGGAGGGAAATTAGGTTCTGATCATTGATCATCAGCCCCATGTGAAAATTTAAAGCAATTTATCACTGTGTTCCATTTTTATATTTTACTTTGCATTTTTAAAAACTTGAGACATAGTACCTGTCTATATTTATGGAGTACAGTAGGTTATTTCAAGACATTTATACAATGTATAATTATCAATTCAGGGTAATTATCATTCTATCTCCTCTGATATTTATCCTTCAAATCTTCTAGTCATTTTGAAATTTATCATAAATTGTTTTTGATATGGTAACCCTACTGTGCTATATAAAATATAAATAACTCATTCTAATGGTGTTTTAGTATCTATTATTCAACCTCTATCTCCCCTTTACTGTCTTACAGCACTAAAATCTTATAATTACATTATTTCTCAGCTAATGACAAATACAATGAAGTATATAAACTGACTTTCCCAGAGTTATGAAGCTAATTGATAATACAATCAAGATTTCAAACACAAGTCACTTTCAACCAATTGTCTTTTCTATTTGAAAATATTGCTGATCTTTTCTAAAGTTAAATTATTCAAATGGTGGTTTTTAAGACACAAGCATCATCTATAATATTAGCAATCATTGTCAATTTTTCACTTATAAGGGAATGGCTAAATTATGATATAACTGCACTGTAGAATATTATGCAGACATGAAAACCATTGTAGACCAAGACTGCTGGCATGGAAATATTAAGTTTAAAAAGCAAGCGACAAAAATATGTATATTATACTTAATCTTTGTGTTTAAGAAAGAGTTTGTGTGTGCTTAGATTTTTTTTTAACCTGGAAGGGACTATGACAGAATGTTTACAGAGATCATCTTTGGATAACTGACTTATTAAGTATTCCTATTTCCTTCTTTCACTTGTATTTTTAAAATTTTCAATAGTAAACATATATTGCTTTCATCACTTGAAAACATAATAAAAGTTGTTGTTTTAAAAATCACCCTCCAGAATTCAAATTGTCAATATATTAAATACTTTGACAGACTAAATAGGTTTACCATGATGAGCTATTTTTACTTGTTTCCATGCTAATAAGGTATGTAAAGATAGCATATCCATTGGACATCATGGAAGCACAGCATTCCAATCTCATTCTATGAACTTTCCTCTCTCTGAATCAGACCTGGATGTGTACATTTTAAATCACTCCTAAGGGACATATTGCCCTAAGAATCGCTTCATGGCCAGGGCACCTGTTCCACATATTCAGCACCTGCAAAACATTAAGGAGTATGTCATGCATTCAACCTCAAAACACGTGTTAAGTACCTACTGTACACAAACATAGACACTGAAGAGTGAGAGATGAACTAGACAGGCAAAGGCTACTTCCTGGTTCTTGCATTGTAGTGGAAAAGAAGCACAGTGAAACCACATCAAGAGAAGAATTTTAACATGTGGTGAGGACTGTGAAGAGAAACTGATCAAGATCATGAGCTGGTGAATAATGCAGGAAGCATTTTCAAGACAATAGTCAGTGAAGGCTTCTTTGATTTTTCCATGATTGTGTGGAGAGTGGAGACTGCCCCACTTATCTTTGGTGGGGAGGCCTGGTGGCACTCAGAGAAAGGGTAAGCAGGCTACCAGGATGAGACTTAATAGGCTGTGGTCATATGGTGGGGGAGGAGGTCCCCTTCTGTCACAGACCTAGGGGAGGGGAATAGGGTGAAAGAGGGAAGGAGGGGAGAACGGGAAGATAAAATTGTGGGATTACAATCAGGATGTAATCTAAAAAAAAAAAAAATTAAAAAAAAAAAAAGAAAGAAAATGTGATGTTTCAATAGACCCCTGGGTGATATGAAACGGTCCACAAACTGGAATTTCACACAATCAATGGCCTCTTAAAACAATGGCTTATGAGCTAGAGGAAAACAGACAAAGCTGTGAAAGGAAAAAAGAATAGTAATATTAACTATCTTGGTAGGGAAGAAATACATAAAGTTCACTAGTGACCAAGCCTAAAGTTTTACTATAACAGATGATAGCAGGCTCCATACATAACAAACACAGACCAAGGTAAAATATCTAAGTTCTGCCTCTCACTTCTTACTGCTTCACTAGCGGCCAGCCTTGCCTTTCATGTCAGTGTCCACCTACTGGACTACGACACACCCCTCTCTACAGGTTTCCCAACTCACCTCTCATACCCCTGGGACTGCCCCAATAGCCGGAATTCCTTACACCCTTCTTTTGGATTTGGTCATTAAATGGTTCTGTTATGATGTAAAAAGTTTCCTGAGCTGAGACAACACATCTTCACCTGTCATCACCGCCTCCCAAAGTAATGGTATCTAAGTTTTTTAGTTTTAGATGGCACAAAACAGTATTCTCATGGGGGAATGGACATGGCCAGAAATGACTTCAATTGTGACACAGTTCGCTGAAAGGAGATGAGAATAGATAAGCATTGAGGTAAGGTGCCTTGAAATGGAAAGTGTGGAAAGTACAAGATGTTATTGACTACATCCTTCTAAAAACAAAATTTGTCTCTTTTACTCTCTTCCAGTTTTACTAGGGCTGAGTTGCTAATGGAGTTTTGTTGTTTATGGTTTTCCTCAGTTGTGTAAGTCCAGATCCTAGGAGCAGTTGGTGCTTCTGAAGGACTCTTTGGGATACTCAGAAAACATTGAGCATATGACAAACAAGTACTTCTAGTGGCATTATGGGTTGGATTTCATATGTCAGTTACATTCCTAGTGAACATTAAATGGGTGAGCAAAGTTTAACAGATAAACCCAACTCTCTTTGTAAAGGTGACAATGGAATTCCTAGCAATCCCTGTATACTCTATGGCCTCCTTCTTCCCATTTGAAAAAAAAAAGTGAACACACAGCCACAACACTTAGTTGTCTAACACCACCCAAAGAGGCTGGCCTGCCAAGTAATCAAATGGGTAAAAAGAAAGACAAAGAGAGAGAGGAAGCCTGGTTCTAGGGAAAATCTACAAAACGAGTGGTCCAAGTTGGAACTGTCAAGAGACGACAGTGGCCTTGACTTCACAGTGCCAAATGGTGGGAGGCAGAGGTAGAGAGGAAACTTAATCAGGCTCAAAGGAGACATACAATAGCAATTTGATTGCAACGTTCAGTCCAATATGTCTGATAAGACAACTGTAAGACTCCTTGGTATGAGCCACAGCTCCCTGAAACATTCAACCCTCAGTGCTTTTTATTCCTGAGAGTCCAGCACAGTCTCAAGGATTTTAGGGTATATAAGGCTTCTCATCATTGTTCCTTATTTGAGTTATACACTTTGAAT